>NW_028301554.1:3517500-3577500 GCF_042242905.1 Orbicella faveolata
ATTTTCGATGCGCTCTTTCCATTTCTGGCATTCTTTTAGTTATAGCCCATAATACAAAATTTTTTTAGGAAAAATGACGTGACCCCAGCTGCAAAAGGCCTATTGTAATTTTCTTCAAGCTTCATCTAAACACTTGATTACCCTTGAGCCTAAAATTTACCTTTTCTTCTCAAAATCGTTATCAAAAATTTAGTCCGCGAACGGCTTGCCTGGGTCCTTGCCCGTGGGGCAAGTACGGAGAGAAAGTTACTTGCCCGCAGGGAAAATCTACTTGTCCCGGACGACCGGACGGGGGTTTTTTCGAGCCCTGTTAACTCTTTTCGAGCAACACTCAACATCACGCTGCCACTCAACCTTACTACTTACTGTAGCTTTCTTAAAATAATCATAAAATGTTTGTTTTTGATTAATCTTTCTTGTGCAGGAAACAAATTTAATTTTCTTTGGGACTCAGTAATTAAAATCTAATTTCCTTTTTGATTCATCTTTACCATTTCGAAGTGCTTGGACGCTTCATGGTGGTTGTTTAATTCATAAACAAGGGAAAATTTTTAATCATAGATTGAACAATCTCAATGCACACTTAGTAAAGTAGATCTGCAAGCTCATTAGCACAAACTTAAATTATTGCTAGCCAAAAATAGTCACTTATCTCAAGCAAAACAAAATTTTCAACTGTAGGCAAATTTGTTCACACCATCTTTTTTACCTTCTTGACTGCATCATTGATTACTTTCAAGACTTACCAAAATTTTCATTAATGCAAATGTTCTTGGTCTTAAGGCAGAAAATATGACACCACCTGCTTGGAGAAAAGTTTTCGAGAGTCAATCTTACTGCAGACAAAATGTTATCAGATTTTAGAATTAAGCAAAATTTGATTTGAAGGTCATTTCAGATTTATTTTAGAATTGGGCTATTTTCAGTTTCAGAAGTGTTATTTTCTTTTCGTCTTCAATCTCTCAATTTTTGTTGCATTGTTCCTGACTAACGATGATATTTAATATTAATGTTAAACACATTTAGATCAACAGTCTGCATTTTACCTTATTTCTAAGTTCTTATGTTTTTTTTATGCTTATCTAGAAACAAATCTTGATTCCCTCACATGCTTATAAACAAACATTTTACATCCTCATCAAGAACTACACAATGCAGACTGTTGATGTATATTAACTTGCTTAATGCACTAGTTTCTTGGTTCTTTCTTGGTGTTGCAGTGAAGGTTCTTTTGGGTTTCCTTTAAAGGTTTTTCAGTGATTCCTCTGTTGCTCCAAAAAATTCTCAGAATTTATCAGGACTATATTTCTGGGCTTTCTTGGTTGCTCCAAAAAATTCTTGTGATTTTTAGGACAATAAATTCTATTTATGCTCAGTACCCTGAGTGCAGCCTGCTCATGGTCATGGTTAAGGTTTCTGACTTTTCTTCTAGACTTCCATCACTAAGAAAGAACCATGTTTTTCTTTATTAATCTATTTTTAATGCTAATGAGCTTGCATGTATCTACTAATTAAGTTGTTAGGTTCTTATTTAATTCCAGGAGAGAAGGTGGCACACACATCAAGACCAAAGATTAGTCATATTCAAATCTAGCCAATCACGTCCCTGCTGGGTTGTGGAAGCTCTACCTCTGAGAAGGTGTGTTTCTGATGTCCTCTGAAATATTCCAACTGAGAAATCCTGGGAAACTTTATCTGAACCTGTAATTCAAGCCGGGGACAGTTGGGCACTTGGAAGAGTTGGCCATTTGCTCTCAAGTGGGCTGGACAGTATGAAGAAAGGTGAGAGTTTGCTTTTCATGTCTTTAGGGTTTCACTTAATTTGTCACAATACCACACCATCAATTTCGGCCTAGCAAGATGCTTGTTTGCAGTCAATGTATCAAGAAATGTTCCACAACCAAGGATGTAAAACAGGAGTGCTGAATTGTGGAGCTCAAGGAAGGTGCATCTCCAGAGAAAGCATAGACAGAGGAGATCACTGAATTTCATTGGTCTGACCTGATTGGATTTTCACAAATGACATTAAATTGAGCTGAGTCACTGGGGTCTCTCTGATTGGGTTGCTACTGGGTCAGGTTTTCTCTCTTCTAGTTTTTCATCAAAAATAAACTTTAACTTTAAAATGATAAAATTAAATCCTACAGGCCCAATTATAAACAAAACATCTTTTGAAAAAATATTTTATTAAAATTTTCATTTTCCCTTTTGAAAAATTTCACATCATAAACTTAATTATTTTCATTTTCAGTTTTCATTTTCATTGAACTTATAATATATTAATTTTTGATTTTCGAAAAATTCCTTTCATTAGTTTAATAGACCATATTCGTATTCTCGGTATTGGACTGGAACTAGCTTGCAATGGAGGCTCATGCGGGGGAATATCATTAGAAAGAGATTAACGTCATTTGCATTTGAAAAGACTTCCCGCATTAGCCTCAATTGCATGCTAGTTCCAGTCCAACACCGTGAATACAAATATGGCCTATTGACACTTCACAGACCCAGGAGGACTAGTAAGCATCAGCTGTTTGGCACTAGGGTCTCTGGAATTGCCATGGTAACAATGGTTGGCTTGGCAGCCACAAGACAACCATCAACTAATAGCCCATGCTAGTTACCAAAACAATCCCAGGAATCCTTATGCTGACAGCTGATGCCTAGTCTTCCTTAAGTTTCTGGAGTGCTTGTCAATTAGAGGTTTATTAGAAACTAATATATGATAGGTGTTGACGAATAATTCTTCGTTGTTAGGCTTATTAACTGTTAAATAAAACGGTAGCATTCCATATAACAGTTAATTAGTCTGTCGATGAAGAGCAATTCTGAAACATTTTGCATTGATTTAAGCACTTTAGTTTATTCAATTTCTAACCAACCGAGCCAATTCAACAGGAATTCAAAACTTTTCACCACCAAGTTATTAAGTATAATTTATATAGATGTGAATTAAATCAATATAACATTTCTTAATTGTTTTTTGCAACAACAATAAAAATTCTTAATCAAAAGCATTTGTTTTCAGAGGGTGGTCTTTTAGGTGGGCTCAATTTCTTTTCCACTAAAATCCAGTAAAATTCACTAAATTCAGGGTTCCTCAGATTGTCACGCAATGCTCCTCTACAAAGTGAGGAGAGACATTGCGTGAGCAGAGAAGTCACGGATGCAAAGGACGCTACAATCTCTTGCAGTGGGAATTTTAGATTAACAGACAAAAATATTTTAAACCTCTGCAATGGAAATTATTGAGTCAAGTTGGATTTTAAAACCATTTGAAGCCAAAACTCGGCCAAATTAAAAAAAAATTGCGATAAAATTTATTACTCAACAATTTTCTAGTTTTAAATCTTAGCGCGCATGAATATTATTTTCATGCGCGCTAAGATTTAAAACTAGAAAATTGTTGTGTTTAAGAATTAAAATTCTTAAACACAACATAACTTTAGCTCATACTTACTCCAAAATTGTTAACATTATTAGCAGAGATTCGGCTTAAATCTTTAGCTTGATTTATATTTAAAATAACAAGACCCTCTCGGCTTCGTATGTTAATTGCTCGTTTCAGATCACGGATGTTCTCTGGAGAATTGTCTTTCTAATTATTCATTCATTCGCACGGGAATTGGATTTGCATTTGAATAAACAACTCTCCAGAGTAACATCACGTGACATGAAATACGGCAATAAGCAAACAAGCTGAATAAGCATAATAAACTAAAACCTTTTGCCATCTTTATAGTTTTAAATCAAAACTAAAGCTTTTTTGCCATAATAATCGGCCAATTTATTTCATCCAAATTAAAGAGAGAAACATGACATCGGTAGCTTCACAGATGAGAGACTTTTAGCGACTTGTGCTCTTTGGTGAAGTTTGTGGAATGACGGTCGGTCGGAGGTTTGGTCGGAGGTCAGACTGGCGGATTCTGTGTTCAAGTCTTTCTTTGATTTCAACGGTGATACACTAAAATTGAGCGCCATACTTTAGCGCTTCAGTTTTTCTTGTCCGGGTTGCGGACATTCCAACATAAATGGGTTTTCCTTCAAAATATTCCGGGAGGGCGAGCTTATTGGCAAATCTTTCATTTTTTCGATGCATTGACTTGCGGATTAGCATCTTGAAACAAATTACGAATTTGGCATTTTAATTATTTTTCAACTCATTAATTCCAAAATTACTCGGGTGTGCCATTGTGACAAATTAAGACTGAGACCCCGGAGGCATGGGAAGCAAACTCTTACTTTCCTTTACGCTGTCCACCCCACTTGAGACGCAAACGGTCAACTCTTCCAAGTGTTTAACTGTCCCCGGCTTGGATGAAAAGATCAGATAAAACAGACCAGGATTTTAAAGTTCGAATATTAAATGAGGACTAAAGAAACAACACCAACTTGGAGGGGCAGAGTGGAAGCAACCCAAAGAGCAGGGATAAGATTGGTTAGATTATTTTATTATTATTTTTTTCAATAAAAGTTATGGACAAGAGAGAGAATTTTTATTTCAATAAAATATTGTTACCTTTCCACCCGTGTTGTTTTACTTTGCAAACCAACCATTTGAGTGAACCAGATAAACTCACCAAGAATAAGCCAAGTTCGGGAAAAGTCTTGATAAAACGTTGCAGTACCATCAACACTTAGTTTTAGTAAACTGTTCGTTTCTTATGTCAAAGTACGCTACAGATACGTCTTTTTAGTACTTTATACGAATGAAATCTATTTAGAGAATTTGTACCGAATTGTTTTAAAGTCTAACTTAAAAAAAGAAAGATAAATATATATTGATTCAATTGAGGCTTTGAGCTACTGTAATGTATTTAAATTCCAAGCTTTCGCCGTTCTACGGCATGATCAGGGATGCCGTAGAGCGGCGAAAGCTTTGAATTAAAATACAGTACAGTAGCTCAAGGCCTCTATTGAATCAATATATTTATCTATTATGAAATGCTACTGAAGGACAACTTCAAACGTTTATTCTGACTTAAAATTTAAACATATCTGTGGCGTACATTGGAACAGAAACAAACCGTTTACTAAAACCAGTCTGGAATCGTACCGCTTAGTTTTAACAAGACCTCAGTTACTGTAAACATAAGAGTTTCATTCCCAAGCTGGACATATCAATTCTCCTTACTAATTGCCCCAAGTTATTTGATCTTTGCTTTGCGAATTTGGTAGTGTGTCAAGACAATATCCCGAGTCGATGATTTTCAAATATATTATTGTAAGGAGAAATAACATGCTCATCACTCTTGGGACGGCTTCAGAGTACGTTTCCCAAAACCTCTCCAATGAAAGAATGGTTTTTAAATAATCGCTGAAAAACCCGAGAAAATTCACAACCGTGTACAGATTATTTCATTGATGCTTTGCCGGCTTATAATTTGCTTTCAAGACAGAAAGAAATGGCTCTGAAATATATTTGATGTACGCACGGGAACTACATCAACTTCAGCGATTTTAAGTGTATTTACAATTCTATATTTTCCGATCATACAACATCAAGAAATTCATTCAAGAGAACCGTGAAGCTGTAAGCAAAGCTGTAATTCTAATTCTGCTTAGCACAACTGGTTTGAAATCATAAAAAGAAAACATGCAAATTTCTGCATGCTGTTTGCACGTAACGAGTACATTTTTGCATATTAACTGATCAAAATTATAATAGTTTTAACTTTTGCAATTAAATTGCTGTTATCTCCATCTTGTAGATGTTTCTTAAAGAGTTACTCCGCTTTAGCGGAGGATCTAAACTCCTGTACATGTACTTGCATTTCTCATCTTGCGTGACATTATTACGTTCTTTTCGTAACACAAGATAAATCAGTCACGCAATAGTAAACATTCGTCGTTTTAGAAAATGATATTTACAGACTTGTCTGTTTTGAGAATGTATAGCAAAAGCGAACATTTCGAAAAACAAAACAACATTTTGCTGCGATCTTGAATGTGCATTTCGTTTAATATTTTAATGACATCTGAAGGTATATTGGCGGAGAAGAGAGGAAATGCTTTGAGAAACGTACCCATCAAGGTTTACAGTAACTAGAGATAAAGTCAAACCAACCCAAAGGCGACTATCTGTGTACTTTGCCAAACCAACGTGGTGCTTATAAATTATAGATAAATTTCTACTCTAATAATTTAGCTGCAGGAGACAATTTAGGACTTTTACAAGGTAGTCACATTTCAGACTCAAGGTGGTCACTTCACGGGAGTCACTTTACACAAGGTGGTCCTTTAGAGAGGTTTGACAGTGTTCAATACTTCAGACATGCAATGTACCGTACCAAGACTTTTCTTCAGTGATTTTTGAATATTTTTATCTTTTAATAATTTTTTTTTTTCAAAATGTCGTATGTATTATACGGAAGTTCAACAGATCAACGTCAATACATCATGTCCCAATCAGTTTAAACTTTTGGGGAGTCAATCAGCCAATCACAGTCCAATATTAAGTGAGTGAGTCAGGCAGTCAGTCAACAGTCTCTTGGCAGTCAATCAGTCAGTCAGTCAGTCAGTCAGTCAGTTAACAGTCCATCAGTCAATCCATCAGCGGTCAATCAGTCATTCAGACAGTCATGAATAAGTCAATCATAACTAGTGATTCAGTTAGTCAGTCAGTCAGCAGTCTGTCTGCAGTCAATCAGTCAGTCTGCTAGCAGTGAGTCAGTCAGCAGTCCTGAAAAAGTCAGTCAGTCAAGAAGTCAGTCCTGAGTCAATTAGTGAGTCAGTTAGTCAAGAGTCCATCAGTCAATCAGTCAGTTATGAGCCAATCAGGTGGTCAGACATACATGTAAGTCAATCAATTAGTCAGTCAGTCAGTCAGTCAGTCAGTCAGTCAGTCTGTCAGTCCACCAGTTAGTCAGCAGTCAGTAGTCAGTCTGTCTTAATCCATTAGTCAGTTTGTCAGACAGTCAGTGAGTTGGTCGGTCAGCTGGTTGATCGGTTGGTCGGTCAGTCGGTCGGTCAGTCAGTCAGTCAGTCAGTCCATCCGTCCATCAGTCAGTCTTTTTATGTTTGAGTTACTGTACATAGTTTGAATACTGTATTTCTCTCACTCTTATCTGGAATTCTCTCTCATTGTCAATGTATAAAACAAACGGGATAGACGACAGCTACTTTAAGAGTGTCAATCATCCAGTCAATTGGTACTGCAGCCTAATTACTCACTAAGTTATACAATCGCCAATTCAAAAATTTTCTTTGAAGGTGAAAATGCAATCTAATTCTGAAAAAAACATCTTACTTTTGAACATCACTTTTGGCAGCAGAAGAAAAATTTAACAATTTCATGGACGATTGGTTTAAAATAGTGTGATTTAACAGCTTTTCTTACTCACTGTGTAATTAATCAAGTTACAAACTGCATGTCTGAAGTCAAATAATCAGAGCAGAACTTGGCTTATTCAAGAGTTTTGTTTACCTGGTTCACCCAAGAGTTGGATTGCAAAATAGAACATGCAGCCCTTCTCAAGATAATTGCTTGAAGATTTAGTCCACTTTCTCCCTGTTGGCATCTGATCTGGAAAAGAAAGAAAGCTTATTTGTCAGGTTAAGAAATAATTTTATAGAAGTTTTTATAATTATTACCATGTACTTGACATTGCAGTTAAGAGGGTCGTACAGGACGGGGTCTCTGGCACGGTTCACGAATAGAAAAAATAGTGAATTACAGATCATGGGTATTGAAATTTCATTTTCCTGAATCAAGAAAATGAGCAAGCAAGGTACTCTCTTTAATAACCTGCTCTTATGCTCTAAAGAGTGTTACTAGGTGATACGACATTTTTGAAAATCAAGTGAAGGACATCAAGGAAAACTCTCTCTTACTTGGTAGTTGCAGATGCCTTACAAAAAGTTACAGTAATTATACAGAGGTCACGTTTGATGTGTTCAGTCTTAATAAATCTTCTGGAAGACTTGCGTCTCAAAATTACATACAATAGAGTGATTAAATCACGAACATCGGTTGATAATTTAAGTTCTTCACGGGTCACACAAGACCTTCAAGTCACAGATCATGAAGAATAATTTACTAAATTCACATTTCATGGAAAATAAACTCATCACGAGAATACCCCTGTAGGACCCTCAGTTAACTAAGAGGGAATTTAGTCAACACAATGTTGATATCTTGTTAACAAAATCTCAGATAGTCTGTGAATCAGTCAACTAAGAGGTCAGTTAGTCAGTCTGCCTGTCTGCCTGTCCATCTGTCTGTCTGCCTGTCTATCTGTCTGTGTGTCTGCAATTCAGCCAATCATTTTATGTTAGTATATTCAGTTGCCAGTTTTCAGTCAGTCAGTCAGTCTGCCCGCCTGCCTGCCCGCCTGTCTGTCTGTCTGTCTGTCTGTCGTTCTGTGTCTGTGTCAGTCTGCAATTCAGCAAATCATTTTAATCTGTTAGTATATTCAGTTGCCAGTTTTCAGTCAGTCAGTCACTCAATCACCTTGTTTGCCCTTTACATTTGCTTAACAAAGTGTCCAAGGGAGGCACTCATTGCTACTTATTTCATTGCCAGAGGAGTTCACCTGGTCAGTATGTCAGATAGTCTACATATCAGTTTATCAGTGAGTTAACCTGTTAGTCAGTTTGTTTGCCAATCAATCACCATGCCAGTTCTACTTGTTGATTTGTTATCTTAAACAATTACATATACACAGGCAATGAATAAATCAGTTCAGAGACCAACCAGGGCTGGGTTGTTCAAAGCCCGATTAAGCTCACCCAAGATTAATGAGAATTTTTATCTCAGTTTTGTAACTTTTTGGTGAGGTGTTCTGTTTATATTGTCTGCCCTTCAGTTTTGAGCTGTAGTAATCTCAAACTACACCAAACGTTAGAGGTGAAAACTTTTTTAAACAGCAAAAAATAATTCTTCAGTTAACGGTTAATCCTGGGTTAACGTTAACAGCCTTTTGAACAACCTGGCCCAGAAGTTTAACAGGATATTTTGTCAATAATATTTATTGGGATATAGTTATAGTGTGTTTACCAAAACCGGGGCCACCCAGGCAATGAAAACCGATCAGATGGCAGAACTGAAACAATAGATTCCAACATTTTCAAATCCAGCCAATCAAATGTCTGGTTCAAACAATGAAATTGCAACTTGTTCATTGTGGTGCTTACACTACTATTGTCAAGCTCAAGCCGTTATTACTTTTGTGTCAGAAAATATTGTGTTGCTTTACTTTAGATTTTACATTGACAAGTGTGATAAACTCATTAGATTGACGGTTTTCCACTGTGAAAGTACAGCCACACAAAATGTCACTTTTACAGTTGTTGTTTAAAATCCTAGAATAACAGATTTTGACATTTTTTTACAGAATAAATTCTGCTCGTGTTGTCTGTGCGTGTTTCTATTTTTACAAAGCTTTTGGTTATTTACCACGCAGTTCTTGGAAAAACCATCGCTTTCACTGTCTCAGCAGCTGTACATTTCAGAGTTTGAGCACCCTTTCTGGTTATCAGTGTATTGACATAATACCTTCATGGAAAATTCAAACAAATTTTTTTTCCGCATTGTACTATCAAAGCCTCAGCGTATAAAATCACTCAGGCAAAAGCAAAAGACGATAGCACCAAACGTCCCCTGGATAGAAAAATCCAAGATATTGTGAGCAAAGAATTCAGGTTACAAGTCCATTTTTGTATCAAGTTAACTTTTCTTTTTTTCTGTTACTTGAAATTTGCTTTCAGCTCCTTTCAGTTACGTCGACAATAATCCCATTTCAATTTGTACATATTTTCGAACCTGTTCACATGCGAAACTACTCAGAGACCATTTGAAGGGTTTCTTTTAAACAGCAGCAACAATATTCAAACCCTACACCACACACTCTGGTGGCGATATATATTTATGAGTGATCTTAAGCAGCTTTTCTTTCAATGTATTTTCTAAATCAAACAACCCATAGAAAGCGGGGCAGCAAATAATTCTTCTTACATTAAATCTGCAAGCACGCGAAACTAATGGTTTGAGCTTACCAATTTATTAATCGCATAAGCATCACAATGCAGAAGTTGAGATTTCACTGTTTTGTACCGGACGTTTGATTGGCTGGATTTGAAAATAGGACATTTGATTGGCTGGATTTGAAAATGTTGGAATCTATTGTTTCAGTTCTGCCATCTAATTGTTTTTCATTGTCTGGGTGGCCCCAGTTTCAATAAATGCACTGTAACATACCTAAGTGCATTGTTGAGTTATACATATATACAAGTAAGCATGTCATGGGAACTTCAAAGAACACAAGAGAAGCACATAGAAAACAACAAGTTGACGCACTTCACAAGTGTACTTAAAAATTTCCCAAGTGTACTAAAAAAGTGCTAATTAGTCTTTCTGCCAGTCCATCAACCAGCCAATCAACCTCTCAATTAGCCAGTCAATTAGTTAATCATTTAAATAGATTAAAGTCCAGTTTCTAGTTTATCAATGCAAATTTAAAATAGAGTGCAAAAGAGGAATTCAGTGCAATTTCAGGCTAAACCAGGTGAAAAAGGCCGCAATGAAAAAGAAAAGACAATTTGTCACATTTCAGAGCCTTAGCACTTATAAGAAAGAATTTCAAGGTTGGACATCTTTCTTGCCACTAAATGAAAGTTATATTTTAATTAAAATGTAAAAAAAAAACCATTGCAATTTTGAGTAGTGAAAATTTTGCTGAAAAAAATGTGAGTGGAATAATGATTTTGAGTGAAGATTTTTGCAGGTCATGAAAAAAACAAAAACCCTGAAAAATGGCATAACTGTTACAATAAGAATGCTACAAAGCAGTAAAAACTTGATTAATCAAGAATAATATAACATAAACACTGGTGGATAAGCCGCACTCGCAGATAAGCCACACCCCGAGTTGGAGCACTTTTAACATCTTTTAACTTTATTGTATTCATACATGTAGTAGCATAAGTATTGTTTTGTTAGAAGTATCGTATTGTAAGTAGTTTCGTATTTCTTTAAGTTGTTTTAGTACTGTATTGCTAATAGTATAAGTATTACTTTATAAGTAGTGTAGTTTAAGTAGTGTGTTGTAATTTGTTGTGCATGAAATAAATAAAATAAAAAAAATAATAAGTGATTAGTAATGGTCCCCAGATTAAGAAGCCCTCCCAAAGTCCTTGAGTTATGATCTTGAGTATAGCACTTTACTCAAACAGTAACTTACTTCACCAAGGATTATAAATGGATACCAGCAACCTACAGTGGAACCCTGTTAATAATGGTCACCAACAGCCCATGAAAATTTGGCTGCATTAATGGGTTGATCATATTAATGGGGTATGGTCAAATTTCATGACTTGTATAAATTGAGTGATGTCTTAACAGAAGTAACAAATAATATTATATCACAATTGCACTTCTGAGCAAGTGTTCTTTTATAAGAATGGAATGGAATGCAGATAGAATTTTAAAAAAATTGAAACTTCAATCAGTTCATACAATATTTAGATTGGAAAGATGAACATAAATGTAACCCTCACGCAGAGGATCACACTATATGAACTACTGATACTCCTAGGTTTTAGTGAAATAAGAAATCCTTGAACAAGATTGACTAGACCACTTTTAGAGAGACTGCCTCTGAACAGTCAAAAGTGCAAAGTAAACAAACACCCGAACAAAACCCAACTAAACAAACAGATCATTAGAAGCACAGACAGACGCCTGCATGTAGTTGATAGACGTCCCCCTACCCAAACAACCAAACTGAATGAACAGTAGAGAAATGAATGCAAACAAATGCAAGCCCGAAACACCCTCAAACCAAACAAACAAACAAACAGCCGAGAGAACAGAATCATCTGTATTATAAAATTTTAAATTTTAATAAAGCAGCAGGGCTCGAAATAATGACCCGTCAACAAACAATGTCTGTCCAGACTGACTGGGGATTTGACTGGTCAATCTTTTGTCTTGCCGGCCATGTTTACCGGTCACATTCAATCGTATTGAAAATGAAATAAATTAAAGGTTCCCTGCTGTTCAGTTATTTCAGTTGTTATCAGTATGTAGCGAGTCGCTGTGTACTGCGGAACTTTGATCTGAAATCCTGGGTGCAATGCAACTTAAGAACCGTTGGTTACAATTCACGCATTGAAGGCAGACAACGGAGTTTGTGCACACCCAAATAAAATGCCTGGCTACTAAGCTTTTCTTGATGAATACAAATTTTTTTCGCATTAAGATCTCACACGTACACCAGAAATCATTACATTTGGAGATGCCACACAAATTTACATGTAATGTGTACAATAATGATATTTAACATGTTACGAGTTAGCTTACAGACAGTACACCCATTAATACACATCATAAGGTTGTTTTCATTTTGCCAACGTAATTTATTTTTATTAATGATAATGAGTGCTTTGAAGTGCTATAAGCTCTAAGCAACAACTTTTTTGGAAATATATAATGCCAGTTTTGGTTCATGGTCCCTTGTTTTAAGAGTTATTTATCTTACATGTATGAATTTGGCCAGTCATTGCGCCTGAAGACTCTCCGGAAATTATTTTGCACCCTGAGCAGAAAATACATATATTTAGTGCTATGAGAGACAATGAAATCAACAGATGCAACAAGCCGAACCAATAGCAATGATAGCAAGAAAGGCTGCTACATGTATCTGAAAGTAACAAGTGTTGTTATACACAGAACTTAATTGTGATGTGTTTGAGGCTTGCTAAATGAGTTTTGATGTAAGCAAGTTCTTCTTTGTCTTTCTTAATTCCTCAGTGACTTTGAGCTCATCATGTACGTGTACAACATCATAAAAATGCAGTATTATATACATGTGTACACATGCACTTCATCTGACTTAAAGGTGGTGAACAGTGGCGGATATCTAGGGGAGGGGCCCAGGGCATCCGGGGCCCCCATTTTTTGGGGTAAAAAGAAAAATCACAGAGGGAAGAAAAGCCGGCAGGGAAAGCAAAACAAAACTACCCCCCCCCCCCCCCCCTTTAGCTCAAGGTCTGGATCTGCCACTGATGAAGACTAATTGTAAACACTCCTTGGAATGGAGTAGGCCTCAAGAGTGAGGCAAGCAAAAGTCTGGGAACAAAACTGAACAGATTTCAAACACTGTAGAAGTATATATATTTAACAAAGATAATGTTTTCACACCTGAGCAAATGATATCATGAGCTTTTTCAGTCAAACTTCACAGCAGCCATTCTGGTATTTTCCATCTGAGGGTAGAATCTGAAATGAAATACATGTAAGTAAATAAAATATTAAAATTCATTCAGAATCAGAAAGAAATGTATTCACAAGGCAGCTGTTCTAAAGGCAGAGGAATACGCTTGTAAACACCAAAATGACTCAAAGTCAGTCAAGTGCTTTAATGACAGCTATGTGTATCACATGTGATCACTGATGGAAAATAAAGATTCAGTGAAAATTAGTAATATAAACTGACAGAGCATCAATCATTCCAAGAAATATGCCAGCACCGTTTTATTTCTTTGGTTATGTTTATTTCTCTGTCAAGTTCTTACATCAACTTGGTGAAATGTGTTGCAATTTAGAAAATTTATCTATACAGGTATGTGTTAATAAAAGAACGATGGCCATTTTTTGATTATTATTAAGGGACAGTGACAGTCCTGTGACTGAATTTTCATTTTAGAGGGATTTTAATAACCTTAATGTAATATTTTTTGACTAACAAGGCAAGGAGATTTGTCCACACGAAATCATTTTGAGGTCACAATATTTTAAATGACCTGTAACACATGCTGTGTTTCTGGACCTGTGGGGCTGCTGCATGATCTTTGCAATTCACCAACTGTCCCAACTAAACAGCTAAGTTTTCTTCCTCTGGACAGTATATTTCCACAGATGTTTGAATTTAATATGCTATTTGAAAGCCCAGGGGATGCATATTCTGCAGTTCATAACAATTTAGGGGGAAAGCCCCATGGTGTAGACCATGGCCTACCCTATGGCCTACCGGTGGTCAGATTTTTAAAAACATTACCAAAACATAAGTGAGAGTCAAACGAATAAGCTGGCATAAAATTATATCTCTCAGGGTCTCTTATATCCCTCTAAATAGGGGTACACTAAAAAGTCACTAACACGATTCTCAACATCAGAGGGAACGAAACAATGCAAACCTTACAGCACTCAGCCTTGAAACATCATATTTCTCACTGTCTTCGACGTCTTCCCCAGCCAAGCAATCAAATATAATGGCAGGTTAAGAGGCGGTATTATGTGATCGCTGAGAATATCCAGCAATTAATCAATTAACTAAACTTGGGATGTTTATTTTAAGATAAAAGAAAATAAAAAATAAACAGATTGTTCAATTTGTCAATTACTTTGTGTGATCTATCTCAGTTTTTGACACAATGTCCTGCAATACATATAGTATCCTAATGCAAATAAGCTTTCTAATGTACAGAGAACAACTTAATAATCAATACACCACTTGTGTTGATATGCCATCACACTTCAATTGGAAAAACAAGTTAAGTTAAGTTTGTGATTTGTTCATGATGGTGATGCCTGTGTGTCCTAGGATGCATGTTACAAATTCAGTACTCTATTATAGCACTTTGGGGAGGTGCGGTGGCCTCATGGTTAGTGCGCTCGTCTCCGGATCGAGCGGTCTGGGTTCGAGCCCTGGCCGGGGACATTGTGTTGTGTTCTTGGGCAAGACACTTTACTCTCACAGTGCCTCTCTCCACCCAGGTGTATAAATGGGTACCGGCAAACTTAATGCTGGGGGTAACCCTGCGATGGACTAGCATCCCATCCAGGGGGGAGTAGAAATACTCCTAGTCGCTTCATGCTACAGAAACCGGGATAAGCTCCGGCCTGATGGGTCACTTGGCTCGCATACAGACTTTACCTTTACCTTATATAACACTAAACAGGTATGCCAGCTTACTGGTTCGACTCTTACTGATGTTTTGTTAATGTTTTTAAAAATCTGACCACCGGTAGGCCATAGGGTAGGCCATACCCACACTTTGTCCGCACTCCTTTAAAAAGCAAAGCAAAACCAATTTTTTTAGTTAACCTGAAAACCAGTTGACATGACATGCAAAAAAGGGAATTCCTGAGAAACATTGTTTGAAAACTGAGCCCGACCAATCCACTCCAAACTTATTCACCAATTCTGACACTGGTTCCCTAACATGTAAAATGTGGAAATGGTTAAATGACGAAATGGCGTAAAGGTGTAAAGGCAAAATGGCAAAATGGCAAAATGGCAAAATGGCGAAATGAAAAATTGACAAAGTGACGAAATGGCAAAATGGCACCCCAGCTAGGCCTGCTACAAGACAAGTACATTGTTCATCTTCAAGTGCATGCAGTCTCTGTTAGAGGTGGAGTGAAATGGGGAAATGGGGAATAACAAAATGGTGAAATGGCAAAATGAGATAAATTATGCAAAAATGACAAAGTGGCAAAATGGTGAAATAACAATGGTGAAAATAGAACAAATCAACATATATGCAGATTTCAGAGGAACAAAATTATCATTTTGTCATTTTGTCATTTTGTCATGTCGCTATTTCACATTCATACCGGAGCATCATTCAGGCCAACAGGCTGACCAGAGTGACATTCAGGCTAACTCAAAACTGGAGTGCAGACTTTCACTACCACAAAAATTATAGCCCACAAGCAGGCTCACCTTTGAAATGTGAGGCTGCTTGCAGGCTATTACAATTAGTCTGAAAACTCCTGTTTATGGTCAGCACTAGATAATGTAAAAAACATGATATAAACTTATGAAGTCTGTAGTCTGCAGTCGGCATTTTTACCCTCAGTCTGCATTTACCCCTAGTCTGCATTTACCCTTAGTCTGCAGTCTGCGTTTTTAGACAAACAATTCATCTGAGAAAAATTATTCACCTTCCAAGACAGATATAGCCATTCTATTTATACGATCTTACTACTCATACTCGCGGAAATACCGAAGATACCACGGGTGGAGGGGGGCGGCAACACTCGCGAATACTGTGGCAGGGGGGTACTGAAAATCACAACATACATGATGATGTTTCATACAGAACGAAGTTGAAGAAGCTAGCTGGGACCCGATCAAAATAGGAAGAAATAGACATTAGTACAGTTAACAATCTAAAAAAATCAAATATATTTAGTTTGTCCATAAAGCTTACCTGCAAACCGAGTTCAATCGCTCGCCATCAAAGCTCTCCAGCTCCCAGCGAGGTTCTTCCCCTGAATATACAACAGGTACACTGTGATAAGCAGAAAGACCTCCATACGAACAAAGCATGGCAGCGATACAACGAAAGGTGTTAAATACAGAGTAAGTAAGAAAAAATTAACCTTTTAGTCTGCCTTTTTTCAACCTCGTTCAACAACAACATGGACGAACGGCAGATAATTCATGGTAGGCCACATATAATCGCCTTCCCTTTTACTCCTTAAATGCTAACCGCAAGCAAACAGTAGTAAATAAATGCCAACTGCAAGTAAACACAATATTTAAATGCTAACCGCAAGCAAACGGCAGTAAATAGAAGCAAACTGCAGGGAGACTATATGGGTGGCCTACCATGAATTATATCCACGAACTGTTTTTGCAAAGAATGCTGGGAGAGTTCACTCACCTCGCGCGTTACCCGCGCGAGTTGTTCGTGACAATATTCGCGCGTTAAGGGCCCATTAACTGATTTATGCGCGCGCTCGCGCGCGTTGCTAAGGAGGTGAAATTTCACTTCCGGCTACTTACGTCAGCGTGAGCGAAGAAAATAAAAATAACTCAATAACTTCCAAATTCGCTCACATTTTAGATGTTTTTCTTTGTGTTTCACAAAATGCAAAGTAAGAAAAGTATAAGCAAAGAAAAAATAAGAGAAAGACGGAAAAACAACAGCAATAGAAAGAGAAAAACTTACTCCGTGTGGCTTTGTTTGATCTTACCGAAGTGAGCTGGTAGTGTAAATTGCGCACGCGCTGATAGGGTAACTTCCAATACATATCGGGCGCACTTCCGGTTTCTTTAAATGCTAAAGGAAAATCGGTTTTTCCTTAAATCCAGCCTTTTTTGACGGATTTCGATTAAAGCCAACGTTGGAAACATAGCTATGCATTTCTTTTTCAAAATCATGCTTTTTTCAGAAAATTACGAACTTTTTAATGTTTTGAAATTCTCTCTGACCTTTTAGAAATGAAGCAAAATCTATGCATAGCGTAATGAGGATTTAAATTAAAATATTAAATCAATGAAAAAATTCCGATAAAGTAATTTGCCTGGGAGCCTTTGCGTTTTTTCAGAATGAGTCACATGACCATGGGCGTAGCCTGATAATGTCATCACTAGTGTTGCTGATCATGAAAAAGTTAAAACACATGAAATAACTCTGAAGTAACTAAAAATGACGAGGTTAAATGAGAATAAATTTTCCCTAGCAACGGCTTGAAAAAAATCGGTTAATGGGCCCTTAATCTATTTACGGATTGTGATAACATAACATAACTGTTTATTCTCAATTCAAATTCAACTTCAAATGAAATGAAAGGTGAGAAGGAGACAAAAGAGATTATCCCTTTCGAGTTTGTCTCCTAAAATAATTAAAAACGGAAATTTACATCTGAATAAAATTCTCAATAAAAAGTTCGAAACTTTAGCTGTGACCGTAGATACCGGACAGGGCGTCCCTTTTCGTACCTTCTGGAAAGAAATTTATAGGTAGTTAGGTAGTCAGCCATTAGGCATTTTAACACATGTAAAATAACTTAACTTTGTTAGGGCGTGATGGCAAAACACGCGAGAGTTTTCGTCATGGTTAACACCGGAAAGAGCTACAAGAATGGAGAATTCTATCTTACTGCTAAAACTCTAAAACCTCTTTCCCTCATTTTTTCCCGAGAAGCTGGTTGTAATGGTGTTTTTCCATCTGCCAGAGGAGGTGTTCCACGAACATTTGGGTGGGGGTGTGGGGCGCGTCGAAAAGCCCTACTTTTTTAAGACCAGAAAACGCTGTTTTCTCTACTCTTTTTCAAACCTGATCTTTAAATCGACGCACTATTTTCAGACAAGGCCTTACCCAGCAAGTGCGTTGGTTTAGACAACATACTTTTCTCAAGAGCGACATGAATTAGAAAAAATAAAATGTTCGCTGAGGTTAGAAGAAGGTTCTTAATTCCTAATTGTTAACCGGATTGCGCAAACATTTTTCAGACCAAAATGGCTTCAAAACCATACCCTCTGAAGCCCCATAACTATATAGTTTGTACAGCGGGGTACCCGCAAGGGGCTAATCTCTCTCGCTAGCCGGAAAAGAGAGCGTGGGCGGACCGAAGTGTGCGGACATTTTTTGAGACCAAATTAAGGTAATTCCTCTGAAATAGACTTGACAATAGATTTTTGTTCAAACTTTGTCCACTGAATATTTGTCATATGATAACTTCAATTTTTAAATAAAAAAGGGGGTGCTCATGCTCATTAAGGAGCAGTGAGGCATTGAAAATGCCCCATTTTGGCATTATTTAATGCTTATTATAAGAACGCATTCCCAGTAATTGGAAAATCTTTGTGCGCCCAGACTCATAAGTACAGTCATTAAACTACGGTCAATACATTTTGTCGGACACAAATAAACATTTAAGTTTGATTCAGACAGAAAGCTAAATCCTTGATTTAAAATTTGAACCAAATTTCTTGACGTGGTTACCGATTGCAAAATAGAAAAGACCACAGTGTATCTGCTATTTTTCTTATTTATTCAATTTTCAGCAATAGAAATTAAATCAGTCTTTTCTTACGCAAAGCTTATGATTAGTTGATTACAATGACTGTAAAAAAAAATTAGGTACCCGTGCTCGTTGGTGAGCTAGAGCCATTTTTCAACTGACAGAGCTCAATATCAAGGCAAATCCGTCATGTTTTCAATATGCGCGTGCACGAGCGCGCGCTAATGACGCCATAAATTATGCGCAGTAAGGATGCGCAATGCAAATGTGAGGAATGACCTTAAAATGGTCAAATTCAGACTAGACTGGCTTAAAAACAATATACCCTTTGAGGCGCCATAACCATCATAGGTCACGCAGGGGTGTACCCCGGGGGACTATCTCGCCCTCGATCCAGGAAAAGAGAGCGTGAAATGATCACAGGTGGTCTTGGGACAAAAAAGTTGAAGGGCATCGAGTCAATGTAGACCACGTAGCAAGCGGAAACACTGATCACGGGGACGCTATAATTTCACCGATAAATTCATGTAACACTGAACGTTCAAAAGAAATAGCTTAGAACGACATTCAATAGAATCTATTACTGCGAATTGGTTTAAAATGGGTGATAACTTGCGCATGTGTGAGTAGATTCACGTCCCATTCCTCGCAGTCCATATCGACCATGTCTCTGGTCGATAACGGAGAGAGTTTAGGTGGTATTGGTTTGCATTGGTTTAGGTGGTATGGTCTGGAATGGCCGGGTAGATCGTTTCTTATTCTATAGCGGTCGCTTCTGTTTGCAGATCGGTTCTGTCGGCAGAAAGGTATGACACGGTTTGAGGAGCTTTCAAAATAACATATAACGAACGACATGTGTTACGGTCGTCTATGATATAATGCGTGTTCGATTGGATGACTAGACGTATATACATGGTTATGACGTCACGAGAAGAAATCTGGGGCGAGTCTCACCTCGCAGTGTCCCGTGGGATCGTTACTGGGGTCTGTATGACTTCTCATCATAACAGTCCCACAAGCGACCGCGAGACGAGATTTTTCTCTTTTTGAAAGTCGCGAATTTCGTACCTCATCCTTTAGATTATGAAAAGGGAATTGGAAACGGCTGCTTTATCTTTTATATACTTACAGTGTGATGAATCAAAGTCCTCGTGTAAACCTTTGCTCTTTAGCTATAAAAATTGAGACAGATACTGGCGCTTTTTCTTTTGAAAAGTTAACGTGGCTCTGAGCCCCATCTACAGGTGCTTTTTTTAACTTTTGCAAAATTAAAAGTTGCATCTTGTCCTGCTTAACAAAATTCGACAATAGAAAAAACTGGTTTCTTCGGCCGTTATCTTAAATATAATAATATTTTAGCCAGTCATAGTGTTGCTAAGGTAACCTATTGTGTCACCAAAATGACAACGTCTCCAATGATTGGGCAGTTTTGGGATACCATGATTGTAGTATCAACTGATTATGAGCGCGGGTAATATTGACCCATCACAATCTACGTCTTGGAAAGTGCTAGGAACTTTTGAGCCACCTTCAGTTCAACAGGAAAATAACGAAATTAAGCACAGGGTGTTTATAAGTTGATTTTTTTTCCTTGACCACGTCCTTTGACCTAGGATCAAAGTTAAACAAAGCCGTAAAGTAGGCAAAGCTGTGGAGTCTGAACGTCTCTGACGGGCATCAAGGGTTGCGTCAAAGCTATTGACATTTTTGATCTCTCGCTTTTGACAAGGATCAAATGTATTGCAAATCCTTAGCTTATTTGATTACTCTTTTGACTTGCGTCAAAGCTGGTTATATTTGATTCTTTTGACTTCGCTTTTGACATTAATCAAACATATATAAAAAACCATGACATATTTGACTAATTTTGGACGCGCATCAAAGGTTGGATCAAGGCTATGGTCCTAAATTGACCTCGCCTTTGACGAAAATCAAATATAAAGTAAATTCAATTTTCATGCGGTGTTTGGAGCAGAACGTTTTTATCTTCAACTAACATGGATTACATCAATTACAATTTCGTGTCCCGAACACTATGTTCCTCATCAGACATGTCCAAAGAAGAGTTTGCAAAAGATAATTTCAAAAGTACTTTCGTTTTCGTGCAATTCTGCTTGTTGACTTTCGCTGCTTGGATCTTTGTATTATGTTGATGCCGAACAGAAGGAGAGCCTCCATGAACGCTGTTGCTTTCTCCGGTTATGGATAAGCTTGGCGAGGACTGCGATTGAAAACTGATGGTTTTACTTCTGTCGACGAAACTTTTGTATTTCAGAGAGCCGTGGACTATAACACCACTACTCTTTCGTCTTGTGTGTTTGTCACGTGTCCGGATTTCCGAAAAATCGGGTGAGTCTATTCGGGTTTTTCGACAGCAGCCGAACGCGTATCGTAAATACCGAACATACCCTTGACGAAATTGGCCTGTTAATGTCCCGTATACAATCGGGTTCACGCATGCGTGGAGGAATATTAATGCTTCCGCGCTGATCCAGAAAGCATGCGAAAGGTGCTTTTGAGAATCACTACCGAAATCGAACAGCATCCAAGCAATCTGATTGGGCAACATACAGGCCATGAAAAGAATCACAATCACAGCTAGTGTACGTATGATCTGAACATTTTCGCTTCTTGACTTTTGTCTGACAACTTGTCCGCGAGCGTTGACAGAAGTGCGCATTGGTAACTTAGATGTGATTAGACGAAAGGCGATTCGCAGGTACGCTATGGCGATTATAATCAACGGGATGGCGTATTGAAGGGCAAACAGCACGGCGGTGTATGCTTGACGGTAATATGTCTTCGGCCATTCTTCAAAACACAGCACAGAATCCGGTCGCGTTACGACCATCAAAGGGGTTATCGTGACAAAAGCGCAAATCCATATAAGCAGAATCCAAACCAGTGTAGCTTGCAGTTTAATTCTTGGTTGTAAGGGATTTATGATTCCTCGACATCGTTCAACCGCCATGGATGTTAAGGTGAAAACACTTACAGAGAGAGTCACCGACATCATGGGCCAAATAAGTTTGCAGTAAAATACGTTTTTGTAGAATGCCTGGAAAAGCTCATAGGTGTAGAAAGGAAGAGAAAACCACAAAAACGTAAGGTCTGACACTGCCAAGTTTAAAATGAAATAATCATTTATAGTTCGTTTACGTTTTGCTTTTACGACTGCAATGACCAGGAGATTTCCCAAGGAACCAACAACGAACAGACAGAAGTAAAATATAATTTTAAAGTTCCGTTCAGCCTCGCTCAAACTTGTGGATCCTTGCTTCGTCTGATTTTTACTCGACAACTCGTTTGTAGAGTTGTTCATCTCGTGGAAAAATGCCGCAAATGGCAAATGTAGATCTTCTCTTTGAAGAAAAATGCCCTCGTTAGCTAGCCATGGGACCGAAGTTGCTCTTCAAGGCCCACGAGAATGAGTTGATTCTGTTTTCCAGTGAGTCTTTCGTTCTCCAGTCAGTCTAGCTGCTAACAAATTAAAAGCAGATAGTGAAAACAGAAGTTAAAGATCACATTTCTTATTTACTGGCCGTGTATGGCACGAGTACATTACTGCACGTTCTCTACGCTCTAATTGGCTAAATACAGCTATCAAAAGCTTGTGTTACGATCACCACTAAGACATTATCCCTTAATTATGTGAATCTATTTTGAGGAACAAAGAGATAATGTACTGCAGATATATATCGTTCGGAAGTGTTTGTCAGTTTGCAAAACTAAGAAAAAAAGGTACGTATTGTAACATTACACTAATACATTAGTACAATACGTAATAAGTGACGTTTAAGGGTAAGCAAACCTGGAAAATAAACATGGAAATATCGAGGCCCTTTTAGGGGTTTTGGGGAATGCGGGATATCTAAGCCAAAAATTAACGAGAAGGGGGATACTGAGCCCCCCTACCCCGTCCCCCGGACCCTTAACGAGGCCCCAACATTACGAAGAAAGTAAACACAAACCGAAAACGTGTAATAATCTGGGGTTAATTATGCCTTCTGTTTAAATAACCGTGGGGTAAAAGGGATTAAAGGTGGGAAGATTTCAATACCGACAATGGCATTGGTGATAAGGAAGATATAATTAACAAATATTAAAGTAGGGTAGGGGAAATTTTGATAATGGCAGCGGAAGCAGTTGATATCTGCAAATGAATCTAATAGTTTATATTTCTGATTAAGACACGAGCAATCGCGAACGATTATCCCTCGGAGTTATTTAAAACAAGCTAATTTCGTTTTAAGACTAAAACGTCCATTAAATTAAATACAACAACAACAACAACAAAAAACAGCTAAATATTTTCGTAGTATACGACAACCTTTAGAAACTGTATTTAGTAACAATGTGGTAACTATCAATTTGCCTATTTGCATGAGAGATAAATATCTTAATTATTTTTTCACACACAAATGCAACATAGCAAATTTATCAGACTGACAATGGAGGAGACAGGAGATAGATTTCCCGCGGCGCGATTTTTATTTTCCTACCTCACGAACGTGACTTTTTCTGGTTCTACGTGTTCCAATTGCCTAGATAATCCAAAATGTGTTGAAATCTTGCGTCAGACTGGCACACGTTCAACTATTTGCTCAAGCAGTCTATTTCGTTTCACTGTCACAGTTTATTTACGCAAGTAAAAGCCAGTTCAATTTGCATTTTTACACTCGTAGGACGCTCACGTCAGTAAAAATCGAATTGACGCAGTAAACTACAAAATGTTTTCCTGAGTGCAACGCCATATCCTCAAGCTTCATTAAAGGAAATCGGTATTAAAAAGTTTGACGGTTTTCACAAGGTTTTTCCTCCCCTTTTTGCGATTTTTATCCCAGCTAATATTTGGTCTCCCTGTTTCAAAGAGAGAACAGTTTGAAAAACTGCACAGTAGAAATATTTTTTTCTCAGTATTAGCGATGCCTTCTTCAACGAATCAACTGAATTTATATTTTCAAATTTTAACATGATTTACTTTTCCAAAGTTGTTTATTGTTTTACTGAATTTCTAAACAAAAATAGGAGAAAGTGCCAATATTGCCTTAAACTGTTTTCAACCTTTCTTTAAATTTCCTTTGCGCTTGTTTTTATACATCAAGAGAAAAAACTTAAATTTACTTTCGGTAACAAAAATATGCGAAATTTTTCGTGCTTACACGATGAAGAATTTGCTTAAAACATTTAGTTTACGTGATAAATTTTTCGTTGTTTCTATCACATCAGTCCATTGAGAGAAACTGTGCATTTATTATCAACGAGGATTGTTGCAGACCATTTTTCGAGTTTCCAGAGGTTTTTTAATTTGCCCTGAAAAGTGGAGTTTATTTGTTTCGTTTAGCTCTCCAGTTTGTTAAAAAGACTACGGTGTATGCGATATGTTCCAAGTAATCGGAGAATACACGCTGTTCACTCAAAATCACTAAAGCTGGTCTTGATATGATTGTTACCTCCATATTTGATCGGCTCATTTTAAATTGGGTTATAGCGCTAAGCGATTAGCTTAAAAACTCGCGCCCCTTTCTCATCCAATCAGAAATCAATCGCGACTCAGTCACACAATTTTTCCCGTGCTTTGTGTCAGCTACAGGCATTGGGTTTGAGTTTTGATTGGTTCACTGGGTTTTCTGTGTTTTTGTGATTGGCTATAGCGTAACTCCTGTGGTAGTCATTTGAAAATTCACAACAACAAGTTTCTTTTCAAGACATTTTTTCGTTCGGTTTTGCCTGATAACTGAACGTGCAAATCGTAAGATTGTACGAAAGCATTCTGACCTGTTATCGGAAGTTTTTTTTTTAATTTACCAAAATTTGCATGAGCTTTCGGGAACGGAGACTGTCTGTACGACTAAATGAAAAACGTGTTGTACCAACGTCCGGACAAGAGTGAATTATATCTGCAAATAGAGTAAGGGTTATTTACCACTTGATATCAAGAGAAAGCAAATTTTAGTGCCACAAAATGAAACAAAAAAAAAAATGATTCTGGTCTGGAATAAACGTAACGTATTAGGCATTAAAAATTGATCTTGACAGAGGAAAAAAAACTGATATGTGCACTATTACGAGGGGAAAAAAAATAGTTTTCTTTCCCTCCCTCGCTTAGTCAACATCTGGATTTTGCCATGGCCAGGAGACCATAAATCAACAGTAAGAGCGCGCTTAAGATTCAAATAAACTCAAGCTATACATATTTGCATATTCTTCTCGTCTCAGAACCAGTTTTTATGTCGTGTAATCTCTTTTAATCGCTCATTTCTCCCACAGAAGCCTGGCAAAATTTTGTAAATTTTCAAAGAAAATAATCTTTCTTATCTTGGGCTTATCACCTTTTTGAGCATCGAGTGGATTTAAATGACTTTTGCATAATGAGACATAAATACTAAAGAATGGATATAAGGTGTATGTTTGTCGGCTGTTGTGGAATAAACGTCCTTTAGAGACTACATATCCACGACGGTTATCAGAAATTATTAACCATCTACCAGATATTGACCAGCTACAAACAATGTCTGAATATTGGTCTGCACACAAAACATATCAACACAACTCAAAACATTTAGTTGGTGAGAGGGGAACAAAAGAAGTAAAGACTTACAACTTATCGATATCCCTTTTTCACATCGAGAGTTGTTTGCCAATGTTTTGTTCTCATTTCAGACTATAATAATTATATTTTTCTAAACTTACAACAGTGTATAGAGTAATATGTCTTCCTTCCTACATACGTCATTAAGCTTTGGAATTAGACCGGAGGTAATAACACAGACGATTTATTTACCACGCAGTAGATAAGACAGGTCATGAAACAACTCGAAATGAGGCACTTTTTTACTTCTAAGAAAGCAAAGAAAGCAAACTAATACAGCTTGGATCACACCATTTAAACGTGACGTCACAAATAACTGCATTTAACGGACCAAATAAGGATGTTTTGCACGAAATGTTTTTTACCTGTTCAGTTTTCAGAGAAAAAATTAAAAAAAAAACAAAAAAAACACAGTCCATAGTCGGTCAATTGAACAATGTCCAAATGAAAAGTGACTCGGTGAAAAGCTCACTTAAGATCTAGAGAATTCACCTTTACTTCACAAAAATGACCGGCGAAGTGATACGTGCATTAAATATCTGCATTAAATATTTTGCTTAAATAGCAATATACCAATCGTGCAATTACCTTTCTGTAAGGTGTATTATCTTGCAGTAGATGATAGAATGATAGTAAGAATATCCACAAATTGCAAAACACGAACATGTTTATGTTTTGTTAGGTTAGCGTATGGTTCCTGTATTTCGCGATAACAAAGTCATAAATAGGCCCACGCAAAAAAAGTTACCGCGTAAGTTTAACGACACGAAATTTAAACCGCTGCCATAAGACCTTTTTATTTTTAATTTCACTCAACATGATTAAGGGTCCTTTGTTTCCTGTTGTCGTCCGAATCATAAAACACTAAAAATGAACATTGTAGATGCTGTAATTTGTAGAAAAACGTTGTGCTTTGGCATAAACAAACTTGCCATCCTGTTGTAAGTTTTGTTTTTAGTTGATCGTGCCTAGTATTATTCTAAAATATGTCTATGTAAAATTTAACAAGTGATTTATATTTTAGCGCGCTCCAAAGAACGCAAAAGAGCTGTTAGGGTGAGAGTTAGTGCGTAGGAGTTGCTCGAGGCGTCGCCTCGAGCACCTCACTATCTATAGCTTTTTGAGTGCTTTCCAAACTTTTAGAGCATCATAAGTCGAAGATCCTACTCACAGCTAAGATCATAATTCAATTGTTTCGTAACATAGCTGACGGAAAAAGATGTAGGACGGCGACTAATAACGCGAAAAAATAATATGTTCTCTGGCCAAGGTAAGAAAACTCTCAGTTACGTCAATAGCCTGCACATCATTGGATTTTAGAATATTAAGCCATATTAAGCGCTATCGGAACTGGATGTACCCCATGAATGTCCCGGATGTTGCGTTACCAGCGTAATCACCACCCCTTTCCAGACCAAAAATATTGGAAGATGATGCTCCGCTGGAGCGTTCGATAACAGTTTTCCGGCTAGACCTGAAGACTGCATTATTATCGTAGGGAAGAGTTGGTAAATATTGCACGCATGCCTATACCAAGTTTGATGGTGCGGCCTTACTAAGTATATTTTTAAATAAATTTTGTAGCATCCGTTTTTGATGCAGATCAGCTTTAAAAATATTTCCACGAAATTTGATTCCCCTTTAACTAAATTTTTAAGCTTTGAGAGACACATCTACTGCATTTTTGCGAAGTAAAATTAACGCGAAAATAAACAGTGCACTCTTTTCGGCCTCTTCCAAGAGCGAGGGAAACCTGGGAAGGATTTTGGACGAGTTGATAACAAAAGAAAGGCAGGCTGCACAATACACCAATTTCGATTCAATTTCAGCCTCAAAAAGAATAGATCTCAGTACGAGACTCTGGGGAATAAACGCCACAAAGTTATTCCCCAGAGCCTCGTGTTGAGATTTATTGTTTTAGGCTGAATTTTAATATATCGAAATTGGTCTGTTGTCAACCAACTTCGATCCCAGACTCACTCGGCTTTACTGGATGCAGCACTAAGAAAGGCAGTGGAATCCATGTTGAGTAACAACAGTTTTATCTTCACTGGGTGGGAATTAACAGAGTGGCTGACATGTGGTCCCGATAAGCAACCCAAATATCATTCATATCACAGAAATAAAAGGTCAAATATGGAAGTAGCCTGGGGCTGGAATTAGACCATGACGCTTGCCTCATTTATAGCAACACAGATAACTAATGTGTTGTTAGTGTATCATTCACCTTTTAACAGAGCTTTCCCTCTTGACACTTTTTCCCTTAAAATTCGTTGATCCTTGGATACGTTTGTAATACAAGAGACAAGGCAAGTGTAATATTTTTCACCTCTCGAGGAAAATTAACATCTGACCTCTTAAAGTGGTAAGTAATTCGAGAATTTTCTTCTAAGCACTTTTTTTGCAAAATGTAATGAATATTTGTAAAACGTGTATGACAGACTGACAAATTATGACGAAAATTAAAAAGCTTCTTTTTCCAATTCGGAGCTCGAAATGAAAAGGCACAAACAGAACTAAGTTAATTTGAAGCCGAATTTATGCAATAAAAACAGAAACTACAATTATTCCACCACCCATAAACCGTTTATCAAGATAACATTTTTTTCGTTTTCTTTATAATCCTTTTATTCCTTACTTTAAAAATCACGTTTCTAGTTCATGCTTTTCCAGAAAAATAAGAAATTTGTGTTTGTCTTGTATTTATGTGAACTGGAATCATCTGAAGAACTTAATTTAAGGGTGATCACATTTGTTTTTTAATTGTCGAGGATTTCTCCACAGGGAATCCTTAGTAGAGTCTTAGGTTTTGTTAATTTGATGAAAAAGTACACAAAACTATTTTTTAATCTCTCCAAAGTCGAAGAAATTAAGGAAATCACATTTTGGTTGTCACAGCCAGCGACTTTCAAATCATCACATTTACTTAATCGGTGTTCATCTTTGTCCGTTTTTAAAATGAATACATTAACCTTTGAAGTATTATTTGCAATCAAGACCCCACGAATAACTTTAAACAAACGCTTATGTTTCAGAAGATGGTAACTTAAAATTAGAAGATTTTATGTTAAAGTCGTTTATCACTCGGTCAAAAATTGTGGGATTGAAATATATGCGTATCTCTGTGAAATAGAAGGTGTAAATAACTTGCCAAACCAAGTTATCAAGATTGGTAAGAGCTAGCAAGGACAAACATTTTCTTACCACGATTAAAATTTGCTACAACAATGCTGAGCTAGGTAACTATATCTGTTTTTTTTTTTACTTCATAAAGGAGCTTCTATACATTTCAGCTCTGGTCAAGACAAGAAAACAAATCGTGACATGACGAAATTCACTTCACGATTTAAATTTCATAATTCATCGTTTATTTAAAATGCTTTATAAATATTGATAGACAGACCATCACATGATCTTAAACATTTGAAATTACTAGCTAAATTTGCTTCTCTTTATGTATCAAGTGATGATGGGAACATCCGATTGTTTTTATTTTTCTTTTGGTACTAAAGTTAAAAGCTCCCCGTCTTAGCTTAAAGTTTTTAAAATCTCGATCATCAAAATTTTATATTTCCGTTCATTCTAAAGCCATATTTTTGTCCACCCTGTAGAATTATTTGTGTTTGTATAATCGCGGAAAAACTTTATAAAAACAATTACAATATTTATCGAGTCCACATGAAATTATAACTTCTGCCTGACAGCTTTCTCTGTTTATTTAAGACTTGCTGTTATAAAAGAGATAAAAATAAATTAGTTTTGTTTCCATAAATTCATTTGTTTTGCTATTTTAGCAACGGGCGCGGCACACGATTATGAGATGAAAGAAGTCGTGTCTCCGGTTGCCAGAAATAGAAATTGCTCAAACGATTTGAAACAATATTTTGTTTCTTTACTGTAATCAGCAGTCAAATGTTGTGTCTAAGCAAGCAATAGTTTGAAAATTACTGTAACACCAACGAGTGTATTTTCTTTAATATGAAAGATATTTTCACTTTACTAAAGAGTTTTATATTGTTAACAATCTTACAATCTGTATTCTTCAGCCATCATAAATATGGAGTCTTTATAACACCCAGTCCACACTACGCCGGAGGAATTTGAAAACGCAACAATCACCGGTCATTTTGGATTTGTGTTTGAGGAAAACTCAGTCAGGGAAATCACACGATTATCGTTACGCCATCGTTTTCGAAAAGCTCCGTTTCCAACATATATGTTTTCCGTCCGCACCAAAACGAAAAGCCGGCGTTTTCAAATTCCTCCGGTTTGAAGAGAGTTTTCGAAAAGCTCCGCTTTCGTGACGGGTGAGTGTGCACGGTAAGCCTAACCGTAGAAATAAAGCTGCGTTTTTAAATTTCTCCCGCGTAGTGTACACGCTACCTAATTCTAGCATGTACAAACTGACAATAACTGTTTTTGTTTGAGGCGTTTAAACTTCAAACATAACTCAAATATCTCACAATTCTTTGTCACCTGGCAAACCATTGGTCACAAATATCTTTTGCCGCTGTGATATGTGCGAATTACCTTTGCATTTTTTTATTCGAGCTAATTTCGTAATTCCAAGGCGCTTTACAAGCGAAAGATAAACACACAAAGCTTTACAAGACACAATCGTTGGCCTAGAATGACTTTAGAGCGATTCATACAGAATATATTAAAATAACATTAGAATCTTTGCATGGATTTTGTAATGGACAAATGCACCTACCTTTCTATTGGGCCCATTGACTTGGAAAAAAAAATGTGCGAGTGTGTGGAATGATCAGCGGGGCAGCTGCCGTTTTGTGACACGGTACAGAGGTAAAGCGGCCGAAGATTTCAGTTGTTTAATTTAGTTGATTGGTACTATCAATTGGCTTTTTTTTGTCAACAAACGTGTTTGAGAAGTAAACAGGGTTATTATCACTATTGAAAACTTGTCAAAACTTGTGAGGCCTGTAGCTTTGCATAGACATAAAGGTTAACAGTACTTACAAATAAATTGGCATATTTCTGTCGCTTGGTCAGTTACAGCTCATCACTCAATGTTTTTATTTAACGATATCCTGTCAATTTGTTATGTATGCTAAAAATATCTTACAACTTCGAAATAAGAGTTTATTTTTGGAGGTCAAGCAATGGATAAAGAGCAAGCCGTGCAGGCATTATTCCCAAAGTAACCTGATTCTCTCAAGTTTATAGACATGGAACCCAGTTCTTCCGCGGAAAACGCTTCCACGGGCATTGCGTGGATGTTTTCTTGGAGGATGAAAAAATGAGTCTGAAGCCGCTTTAGCTGTCCACGTGGGCAAAATCGCATTAAATGATTGGATGTTTCTGGACTCTCCTGGGATTTATATGATTTAAAAATATCTTGAGAAGAATTACCTCCTTAAGACCTTTTTTTTTTTGTAGCGGTAAAAGACAAAAATCGAAAAAACTGCCTGTACAAACCCTACTTTTTTTCGTTTCTAAAATTCGTATCCCGCAAAATGCGATGTGCTGTAAAAATTTTGGAAGATTTTACCGAAGGAAATTCAAGAAAATCACAAGTAAAGCTTTAAAAAAGTAAAAAACACATTTATTTGGGCATTTATAATTCAAGACTACAACCCAAAATTTAAACGGAGGTGACAGTAAAACACTATTTAATCATTGCTTATTACATGTAAGTTTGAGAGGACTGTGTGTATAAACGAATGCAAAAACAGCATTTAAAACATAACACGTACTTGCGCGCAACGTCATAAATGATTACCTTATAGGACCACGTTAGTCTACCTTTAGTAAATTCAAATCGATCATCGACTGGGTATTCTATAGCGAAAAGGGTGCTACCGTGTTTCATTGAAAATTTGCCTTATGCATCTTCTAAAACAGTACTTCAACAATTCAGTGTAATGCGATGCAACTTGCAATATCTCGAAATCCTGATCTTGATTCAAATTTTCGTTGATGTTCGAGTAATCAGGTCTCGCCTGTGAGGATTCTACACGTATTAAAAAAGTAACGCGTCTTGAATTAACGCAGTGGAAAGGTGCAGCACTTTAACTTATAGGAATTTTATTAATGCGAATAGAAAATCCCCTCTTGATTTGATGAGATCAGGAACCAAACAAACAGAGAAACGGAACAAGAATTATGTCGCTCAATGAGCTAAGAACAAGGTGTAACATGAATTTTTTGCGCAAAAAATAGATTTCAAGATTAAAATATACTAAACATAGAAGACCCTACTTGCTTATATTAAGTGACAAAGAGATTTAGAATTGTGGATTTAAGTGGTAGATATTAGTGTAGCGGAAATTAAGGGACTTCTCAATGGCGTTAATTTCCTCTCATAGAGTAATAGAAAACAAAAATTGAGCTTTTAAGTAATGTTAATAAACAAGAAGTAATATAGTTCATTAGGTTTTGAGTTTTTTTTTCCAGTTGTTTTTAAAATCATTTTTTGAGTATTTTTGACCGGATGAAATGAATGTTTAAGAACGACTTCAAACACATTTCCAAAAGTGGGCCTCCCTACACAGTATACACAAATTACTGTTAAGCTAACGAAACAAACAAGATCAGTGAAATTATTATGCAAGGAATATTAGCTTTTTTTTAAAGGAAACAATTACTAAAGAAGTTTTTGACCAATTGCAATGTAAAGAACATGCACGTGCGTTATCGATGCCTTTCTCATCACAGCCAAGGTCGCTGGCTAAGGTTACTATCACACATTGCTTATCACGCCTGTAGAAAATGTGACTTAAAACCAAAATAATACAATAAAGAATTACCACAAATTCAACATTGCCAAAGAACTACATGGTGTACCCACGCCATCACAGAAGGGGGTACTCTTACTGCGCATGAGCCTAGAAGTTTATGACGAAAGTCAGATAGCGTCCCTCTGTTGTGAAGAATCTTGTTCGCCTCGAGGTAAGTCACTAGATAAGTTAGCGGTTCAATTTTATAATCGAAATCGTTAGATTCCGAGGGGATACCTTTCTTTTTTGACTAGAGTTCGAATTAATGGTTGTCCGTGACTTAGAGAATATTCGAAGCTCGGATTAACACACAGTGGCCGTTTCAATTTTTCTTTAAATACTGAGGAATTGAGGGGGACAAACGAGTTTTCGCAAAAAGAGATAGAAAAGCCTAACTTCATAAAGTTAATTTCAACTTGGCTCTTTTTTAACAAGCTGCCGCAAAAAGTTGATATAAAATGGCCATGCTAAACTGGCTTTGCCGATTCGAAATACCACATATCGTATCGAGAAACACACAACAGGCCGTGCCAGATGTAAATTCGATATGTTTGCGAAACGTTTGCTGCAATGTACCAAGGAAAACGGTATTTATATCTAAGCGACCTCAATTCTAGTACGACTTTTAATTACGTAAAAACAAAAACTTTAGGTAATGGGAAGGTTTGATTCGCTCATGATTGTGCTGTGTATGTGACCCAAACTCAGCGATTGAAAATTGCATGTTTGCTGAAAATAAAATAATGATAGTTTGGTCGTGACCTCGAACAACGAAAAGCTAAATTTATGTGCAATTCTAATTTTTAGGGCTTTTAATCTACCGCAAAGGATGGGAAATCATTTCTTTAATATAAAAGAGCTGCAGGATAATTACGTTAAATTAAAAATAAGCTATGGAACAAAAAACCCGCCAGTCGTAAATTTCCGCCTTCTGTTTTTTTTGTTGACTTTGGTGCCTCGTTAATAATAAAGTTCTGACAAGAAAAACTAGATGTAATTAGACGCCCAAATAAACTTTATTCCATGTTCTTACAAAAATTATCCTCACGGCCAACTGCAAAGGAATAAACTCAATTAAGAAAAAAGTGATTTTAAATCTACAATAATGCAGTCACGTTTTATGTGTTCCTCTCAATTTATATTAATGTTTGGATTGCTGTAGTTAATCAGAAAGTGAAAGGTGACAGAGAAAAAATAAAAACAAAACATAAAACAAATAAAGGGATAATCAAGTTATAGCGGATCTTTCGTTTCCGTTTGTAATGTCACGTTCCAAAATCTCTTCATTTGCATAGTTCTATTATTGCCTAAAGGCTACATCCGTATGCGGAAGTAGGTTGTCCAAACAGTCATACAACTGAATGCGTGCGATTGTCTTTCAACTTGCACAACTAAGACTTGCAGCAAAACAAGCAGAACATTCGTCTTAATTGTATTCATATCCATAATCACTCTTTATAGCTAGCGTCAAAATGAATGTTAGGTCGAAGCGGTTATTCGAAAAATAACAATCAGAAAATTCAGCTCTCATCACAAGTATAGTAATGGTGCATGCCAACAGTAATAGTGCGGACCACTGAGGAAACACCAGTTTTGCAATTTTGGACGAAAAGAGTTTTACATAAGTTTGGTAAAAGAAAAGAAAGCAAGAAATTGAAACAAAGATTCGGTTCTTCCCAACATAGAGACATAATTTCTATTGTCATTTATGAAAGTTTTCCAGGTTCTAATTGTATAACCTTAGAATTGCTTTATGTCGGAAACCTGTTTTTCCCCAGGACTACAATGTAGCAAAATCTTCATTAAACGTTGTTTCTCGAGCAAACATTTGCTTTGGAGTATCAAATTTCGGCGTGGAAACGATAGCTTCTCAAAAGAAACACTCTATTATTTCATTATTTCCAGACGATACCTCCAATCTAACGAGAATGAGAATGCACCATAAAATAATTAACGAAAGACTTAAGCTGCTAGATTAATATCAAACTGCCAGGTTATTCTTTGGACGTAATTAATTGATCGGCCAAAGCCCTGGCTACTGAAAGTTTGACAAAGTTATCGCCACATTGGAAGTTATCGACAGAACTCGTAATACGAATTTCTTGCAAGGGATACAGTTTGTGTCGCAAAACAGCTTTCCAAGCAAAGAGGTGTTGAAATAATCTATGGCTGAGTTAAAGAAGGCGAAGGTTCTCAATTATTTTTGCTTTTTCACTGTTTTTTTTTTAGATGAATTTGTTATCATGTTCTATTATCTGATCAATACGAGCACATTTTCATGGAAACAAGTCTACATAGGTTAGACTGCAGGATTTGCAAGGTAGAAAACATAAAGGAAGGAGTTGTCTCGCAGTTAGGTACTGGTATCTCATCTGAAAAGTCAACTTGAATTCGTGTAAAACACAAAAATAATTAATTAAAATAGGTACGCCCGCAGCTAGAAAGACCAAAAACATAACGAAATTCGATTTTTGTGGAAATTTCACTGCATTCCACTTTTGCATCTCGCTCACAAATTGTCTCGTGTTTTATCTTCCTAGCTAAGACGTTCGATGCCTTATTGTCAGAAAAGATAACCAGTTATTTTACATCTGCATTCCTCAGTGAAGGTGAATATGGTAATTTGAAGTTGAACGTTTCAAGTTATAATTCTGGGAGGCAAAGCAATTTTCCACATTTTCCACTATGACGAGATTTAAAAATGAAATCAAAACTCAAACGAATGTTTCGGCGGAAAAAGGCGAGGACGCGAGCAATTTAAATACAAATGGAATAATAATAAAATAATTAAATACCGCGGAAAGAAAATTTATCCTTTAACGTTGGGTATATAGACGGATTTCATTTTGCATGGTTCTATTTTGATTCAGTTTTCAATTTGTTCAAATGTTTTATCTTTCTTTATCTGAAAATATTTATTCGCAATATGTTTCACAGCAGGTCTTTTCCATACGTAATAACGCGTTTATTCAAAGTGAAAAATAATGATGTCTCTAACTGTGAATCATCTTCAACCAAACACACACACACAAAAAATGCTCTGAGAAAATATGAAATTATTGGTCATGGAAGCTGTGACTGTAATACAATTTTGTGTGGAAAGTAATTAGTTGACCTCGTGCATAGTACATGACTTGGTGCATGCATGGTACAGTCTTGGTTGGCAGACAAAGTTATGTTTACAAACTGACTTCCCTAGCTGTTAGTTCATTATAAAAATATGAATCAGTTAGGACAGATAAGGAACAATTAAGTTAGCGGTAACAAAGGAATAAAGGAACGGCAGATGTACATCTGAAATTGAAAAAACCCATGTTGACAAACCAAATTACACTGCGGTTGCATTGGTTGGTTGGAGTAACTTGATTCGTCACCAAATGGACGTGGTTTTACAATTTATTTGAAATTTAAAGTGATGACTATTTTTTTAATTTTATCAGTGCAAGTTTGGGTTTCTACAGACACTAATCACAAACCCTCCAACCGCACGATTAAACTACATTAAGGTATGATAAAATGGACAATGCGGACTTCAAACGAAAATGGATCAACTTTTACCGTTTGACTAAAGAAAACTGAAGGTCTTGTACTAGGCCTTATCTTTAATAAGCTTTGCAGTTTTGAAATTCATTCAGTCTACTTAACCAGGCTCTGAAAGCAGGGAAAATATATTTTTGCGAAAACAGACTAAGTTTTAAACGCCATAACATCGAGATAGTTGATCATTTAAAATCAACACTGTATATGAATAAAGAATAATGCTTCGAGAATCTCTCTTGTTCTGTTTTTCTTTTAAGAAGATCAGATGGACGGAAAACTAATATGACATGGTTTTGATGAGAGAAAATTTTGTTACACATATATCGTACGTTTTTTTGTCCATGCTGTTATTTTTTTTTTTTTTGAGAAATAGTTAAGACAGGAGAACACCTTTAAAATTAAATGGGAAGGGCGGATTCCAAAATCTAGATTTCACACAACAGTGAATTAGGGAAGGTAAATATTTCTTTTCAAAAACAAATTTGTTTTCCAAATGACTTCGAGTTCAATTTGGAATAAAAAAATGACTTCGAGTTCAATTTAGAATAAATAAAACATGTAAATTATTTAAAGACTAAGTCTACAGTCTTTGAAAAATGCACGAGTACTTATTTATTTCAAATTGCACGAGAACATCATTTGATTACTTGTTAATAATATACATGCAATTTAATTTCATCTTTCTGCACTCAATTTTATCTTTCCGCCCTCAATTTCATTTTTCTGCGCTCAATTTCATCTTTCTGCCCTCAATTTCATCTTTCTGCGCTCAATTTTATCTTTCTGCCCTCAATTTCATCTTTTTGCGCTCAATTTCATCTTTCTGCGCTCAATTTCATCTTTTTGCGCTCAATTTCATCTTTCTGCGCTCAATTTCATCTTTTTGCGCTCAATTTCATCTTTCTGCGCTCAATTTCATCTTTTCGCCCTCAATTTCATCTTTCTGCCCTCAATTTCATCTTTCTGCCCTCAATTTCATCTTTCTACGTTCAATTTTATCTTTCTGCCCTCAATTTAATCTTTCTGCGCTCAATTTCATCTTTTTGCGCTCAATTTCATCTTTCTGCGCTCAATTTCATCTTTCTGCCCTCAATTTCATCTTTCTGCGCTCAATTTCATCTTTCTGCCCTCAATTTCATCTTTCTGCGCTCAATTTCATCTTTCTGCGCGCAATTTCAAATTTCTCCCTTGTTTGGGATTAATTGACATGCTCTCAGCCAATCAGGACGCTGAAATTTTTGCATGTACATTATTTGTTGGCGTATTGTTGTCTTAGTTAATAGTCCAATCTCAGGCCTGGCCAGTAACAATGAAAATTAGAGTTTTTCTTTAACGCTGACGCTGATAACAAAATCGTGTACTTTTCTTACTTCTGATGCGAACATACTATTATAATTTAATTTTATGTTTAAATTTTATAGTTGAAATAGTTAAGACTCCGAAATCTTAAAATATTTACCGAAAAGTAACTTAGTAACCACACCGAATTTGAAGTGCAGTAACTGATTTTATTCTCACTAGTTCCACTCTTGTGCACGTGAATATAGAGCCAACTCTCGTTATAGCGGATACCCTTGGGACGTACTGTTATTTGGTGTCCGTTATAGCGAGCGTCCGAAATGGCGGGGTGTGATGAAAATGACCCGGTTTTTGGTTATGAAATGCCACGTACTGCTCTACTCTTTTAGGATTTCCAGTTTCTTTTAATAAGCGGTGTTCGTTTACTTCGATTCACAATCTTATAATATAGGTTAAAATCATGAGTAAGACCACAGAATAATTATGTCATTTAATCCGTCCAATTTGTCCGTGGTAACGAGGGAAGTACAGTAAAAATGCTGGTTTGGGACCACATGATGTGTGCGCAATCCCGTTATACCGCGAGTTGTTTCCATACATTTCTTTGCAGCTGCGTCCTGGAATGTAGCTTCTGTCCGTAATAAGCGGTGTCCATAATAGCGAGCTGTACGCAAGGCGACAGTGGACTGTATTGCAATCGTCAGTAGAATCACCTTTGCAAAACAGGTTCTGGCAAACTTGTTTTTCCTTCTGACCTTGAAAATTACCTACCCAGGGGCGTAGCCAAGGGCCGGGTGCTGGGGTGCCCAAGACCCCTCTTTTGTAAGCCTTCTTTAAGCAAACAACCTACAAAAGGTGGCGAAAATGATAGGACAATCTGGCGAGTACCCTTACTTTGACACAGTGTATCCCCCCCCTTTGAAAACTCCTGGCTACGCCCCTGCTACCACCTTCCTTAAGTAGAATCAAGGTTAACTCTTGCTTGAGACAGTTCTATTCACCTATTTTCATAAGGCTACTCATTGCTTGCTTCACTAGATAAGTACGTTCTGGAATTACCTCCAAGTTCCCTGTCTTGAGCCCCTGATTATCTCTTCGCGAGAATCCTAGGGGTGTCTACAATTAACATACACCCTCCTGTGCTGAACCTTGAAATAAACGCCTTGATACCACTGCACACATCAGAGCGGGGTTTTAAAAGTTGCTTTTCTCCAAAGTTATAACTTGTTTCTTTCATGTCTTTATTCCTCCTGCAGGATCAATGTTCCTCTTTTGAAGGAGATAAATGTTGCACAGCCTTTAACCTGGTCATTTTGAATAACCCTTCAAGTAGCGGTGTTAACCAGCGAAGAAACTGAATATCATTTCGTGAAAGATTTTAAGGTTTGAAGTGGAATAGAGAAAAACGCTATGAGCCACCCGACGAACTTCTCCAAAGTCACTGAGACAGAAAAATACATCAAGCTTGGCTTGTATGCATTGACTTTTCTGCTTGCTGTAGCTGGAAATTCTCTTGTTCTTCTTATTCTATGGAGGAAGAAGCGGAAGTCTGTAAACGACACACTTATTTTTAACTTGTCAATGTCTGACTTAACACTCATGTTGCTGTCTTTACCAGTGAACGCTTTTTTCCTTGGAGGTATCGAGTTTCCAATGGTCTTGTGCAAGTTTGTCTCTCCGCTTATGACCGCCACTTTCAACGTCAGCATCTTCACTCTCACGTTTATGGCGGTTTACCGCTGGCGCGTAATTGTCAATTCCTTACGACCGGAAATGCGTCACAGATACGTCATCATATGGATTATCATTATTTGGATCGCGGGATTTGTGCTTCTACTTCCGCTCATCATTGTGGCGGAAACCGAGGAGACCGGAGGATGTAAAGAGAACTGGAAACTATATCAGAGTCGCGTGTACACAGCAGTCTTGTTTGCACTGCAATACGTTCTACCGCTGACAACCATCGCTGGCGCTTACATATTGATTGGAATTGACATAGGGAAAGCTAAAGAACGAAGCGACTCTGACGCACAGGATCGCTTTGCTTCAGAAGTACGCCGAAAAGAGGACCTACAAATTATCAAGATGATGGGCTTGATAGTGATATTATTCGCAGTCTGCATGTTACCAATTCAAGTCGCTTGGCTTATTGCCGACTTTGGTGCAGAGGAGCACAAAAAAGTCGGCGATATTTTATTAAGAGTTGCAGATATCGCAGCGTATTTGCACGCCTGTGTGAATCCCATAGTTTATGGAACTATAACAAGATATTTCCGTCGTGAATACGTTAGATATGTGAAATCCATTTTCTGTTGCAGAACTTAAAACCGAAAAGCTTTTGCATCAGTTTAGTATGCAGCATTTAGAGAACGAAACTACAGCTTGTAAGAGGCAATCGAAAACTTAGGCTAAACTACACATGAACTATTAAACCCTGGAACCAAAGGAGATCTCCACGTTATTATGGAAGAAAAACGCGAGAGGAAGAATCAAGGATAAGTAACATTTGGAAAATTGGGACGGAGCACTGCTTCCCGGATATCGGGGCTTACTTTGATAGCATACTTTAAAAGGTGCAATTTATTTGCAGTAATTACAGAAATTGAAGAATCTTCTCACTTCATTCGGAGATACAGCTCCTTTAAATTCGTGCAAAGCAGTATAGTAAGCTATATGATTATGCAATGTATGTAAGTAACTGGTCTAAGACAGAGGGGAATAAATTACAATTTAAGACAAGCGTTCGAGATACTGCATGAATTTGAAATGATCCAAAACACTAAAACGGCTGCGACATTTTATTTGGAATAATCCGTGGAAAGCTAAAATGTCTGTGCGCCAGTTATCTTACGAAAAACCAAAACAAGACAAAAAACAAACAACAAAACAAAAAACAAAAAAAACGCGGAAACCATACTAAGGTTTAAGAATAAAAGGAAGGCTACAAGAACTCGTAAGGAAGAATGTTTTCCCTTCCCATGCTAGCAGAATATTTTGAGTTTGGAAAATAGTATCGTTTCGAAGCGTTTACTATTTTTTTGATCTAATGCGATAAGGTGTACGAATTGGCGTTGGTACCTTTGCGACGCACTAGACCGCGCGAAGGCAACAGCTGAACTTAACATAGTAGTGCTGGCTTCCCTGTGATTATGGCACCCATAATAACCCATTCATTAAATGGACGCCCGGTGAACTTAGATGATACATTTCTGAAGTCCTGATCAAAGTCGATGCTACTCCGGCCCAATTCATAAATTTAAGTAAGGCACCAAGGGCCCGTTTCTCGAAGGTCACGAAAAGTCTTCGCACCCGGAAAGCCATAGCAAAATCTCGAAGCTTATGATTACCGAGCTGTTTTATTCACGTATTTTCAATGTGAACAGAGGTTCCCTTCATACAAGAAGTTTCAACCCTATACACTTCTCCATTTTTAGCTACAGATGGACTGAAAATGGCTTTACGGGCCCGAAAAGTTTCCGGGCCTTTTCGAGAAACGGGCCCCAGGAGGCTGCAAATATGTGAAAATTATTCAAACTTTTGGATAGGTCCGCAGAGCATGCACAATGCCCCTGGCATTACAAGCGAACACCAGCTGGCCATTGAAGCGACTTTATAGACTGTGTCAGAACGGTTAGTTAATGTTCTTGCTTCATTTATTCACTTCATCTTTCAAACCAAAAATCAATCGATAAAGCTATCTTCTGCTTTGACCACATTATAGACTAAAGTAAGACGTGGCAAAAACTGAGTTAGCAAAATACCTCGAACGCGGCCTGTAACCGTCTCTACCGACGCGCTGTTGGGCGAAGAGAAGAGTGTAAAAATACACTCAGGTGTGATAAAATATATGAAAATTGACCTGTCAAGATAAGTCACTTTTCTATTCAAACAGCTTTTAGCAAATTACAAAATTCAAATTGTCCATTTTACAAAAGCTAACAGTTTACTCTGTGTTAAGGATGAAATTAATTTGATCAATTAGAAGCAGTAACCAGTAGTTTCCGGAAGTTATGAAATGCTCTCGAAATAACAGAACACAAAAGTTTCGAAACCAAAAGTCGGAGGATAAATTTGTATTCTGTTTTTAGTAATTTCGATGCTGATTATGATGACGATAGAGAGGTATTTTCTTGTGGTGTATGTTAAGTCTGTGCATGTAAAAGGAATCTGTTGTTGTGAAACCATCTGCTCAGCCAGGTTAATGTTTTTTCAAGACATTTTTAGATTGACAAATTTGACGAAATAAATTGAAAGGATGCGCGTACGTCATGACCTCTTGCCAATATTTTCCCGAAATATTGCAAAAGGCGTCTGGATTGCTCATTACAGCAGTAGTAGGAGTAGGAAAATTGCAGAGTGATGGCAACAGAAAACGTTTCCGAAGACGCGAAGCAGAAAGCAGTGGAACAACTGTTCTGCCGGGCTTCTACAACATCTCCATTTAACGGACATTTGACATTTCTTTCCGTTTTAAACTCTATATTTTCTATTACAGCATTTCTTGGAAATGTTTTAATTCTAGTTGCTCTTCGCAAGGAGTCTTCCCTTCATCCGCCGTCCAAACTATTGCTTCGTAGCCTTGCAGCAACTGATGTTTTTGTTGGTCTCATTTCGGAGCCTCTTGCTGTTGCTTATTGGCTGTCTGAACAGTATGGATATTGTGATATTCGTCGCTTTTTATATGCGGGGGTTTCGGTTACAGGTACTATTTTGTGTGGAGTGTCTCTGTTGACAACAACTGCTATAAGCGTGGACCGACTTCTCGCCCTGTTGTTGAGATTGAGATACAGACAAGTCGTAACTTTGAAGCGAACCTACATGATCGTTATTACCTTTTGGATTCTGCCGACTATCGTATCAACAACGTACTTTTGGAATTTCCTTATAACCTTGCGGTCGATCGTGATAGGTATATTACTGTGTCTAGTAACCTCAATTTTCTCCTACACTAAGATTTTCCTAACCCTCCGAGATCTCCAAACTCATGTTCAAAACCAGCCTCAGCAACTGAACCAAACAAGCCCATTGAACATAGCGCGATACAAAAAGGCAGTGTCCAGTGCACTCTGGTTGCAATTGACGCTGGTCACTTGTTATCTACCCCGCGCTATAGTGCTGGCTTTGTCGACTAATACTGAATTATCTTCATTTGCCTTTCTCGCCAGGAAATACACAGCCACTTTAGTTTTCTTAAACTCATCATTAAACCCGCTTCTTTACTGCTGTAAGGTAGAAGAAATACGAAAAGCAGTAAAGGACACAATCGGACAGGTGTTTTCCTGTTAATAGCTCTTGTCGAGTAATACGTATTTTGTCTTAGCTTAACAAGAACAAACAAACAAAAACATAGACAACGGTTAAGAAGATTGCGTGTATGAAAAATTTAGAGCGGTGCTTGTTCAGTTTAGGATGTCAGTATTGCATGCAGTAAAACTTCATTTTTGTACATTCAAACTTTGTTTTGATAACTGGTAATTTAGACATGATGGAATTAATTATTCGAACAACATCACTTTGTCAAAAATGTTTGATAAAATAGCCAACGGTTTAGGTGGGTTAAGCTGCTCAAGCGATGTCTCTTTTCATTTAAAAGACGCAAAGGAACTGGCGAGAAATCTTAAAGAGATCTTGTATTTTGGTTTGGAATGAACTTGTAAGTTATAAAGGAAAAAATAATACCCTCGTGTAATGCGGGATAAAGTTCGATTGTGTACAGTCGATTCTCGGGCCGCGGAGCACGGTAAATATGACTTAATTTGGACAGTGAACGTTTGAGTTCCGATTGGTCTGGTTTTTCATGAATTATCTTCACTCTTATTTCCAAAATTCAAAGAATATTCCTAAAAAAAAATAGACTGAAATAGAATATAATAATAATTGGAGGATTAATATAAATAAATGACACCATGCAGTAGTTTCTAAAGAATTGTGATCTGTTCATTGAGGCAGATGTTTATTTTTATATTTTCTCAAGATGAGTTATTTGAGGAACATTTCTCACAATATAGTCAATGACGACAGGAATGAATAAATTAAAGAACACTTTTTCCAAACGATAATTTAAGGCGGTTGATAAGAAATTGATAGTTTTCCTTTATTTTATATAACCCTTAAAAAACAGAAATTCTTTGGAACATTTTAAATTATTTAAGAAGTAAACTTCTGTACGACTGTTTTAAATATCTTCTCAAATGAAATCATTTCTAACACTGAACACTAAATGTCGAAACCAAATTTTGAAGTTTATATGAAACACTTTAAAGTAGTGGTGAGATGACACTGATGATGAAATTTTACAATTTCTCTGAACCTTGAACCTTGGCAATTATTTACAGTTTTAGCTTTTAGATAATGCAAAAAGGATTTCAATATATATAACATTATTCTGGTACAATATTTTTGCCCACTAAAAACTGAAATTGCTTGATTTCCAGCCTGGCAATTTATCAGCTCAAAAACGAGGTTAGTCAGGCTAATTCTAGTACTTACAAAAAAAAATCTGTTATTGGCAGCCATTTATGTAAAGGGTCTACTCATAGATCTAAAATGTTATACAGCGATTTTGGTAAATCATATTGAAACATTTCCGTATCGCTGCCGAACAACTGAAGAACTCCATAAAGTCGCTCCTTGGAGATTTGTGAGTAGTAAAATGAAACTTTGGAAGACGTCCTTGACGGCTTGATTTCCGGAAACGAAACATTTAACTTTCTGCTTATGCCAGACATTTCCAAAACATAGGGAGCTTCCTGTTCAAGATTTTCGAATTTTCCAATGAAGTCGTATTGAATTCCACAAGGTTGGCAAAGTTTGTCGTATGTTTGCCAGTGTTCGTTCCAATACCCTTTTCCAATGTTTATAACGTAGTTTAAATACTCGTCGAATGTTATATTTTTATGCTCTGGATTACCGCCTGGTCTGTATCGTTTAATTATTTCCCGTCCATAATTATTGTGAAAATCGGAATCCCCGCTGTAAAATTTGTCAAGATAGGCGGAGAGAAGTCTTTCGAAAGGCTCTCGTACAAACACAAATTTAAAATACGTTTTCAGCATTAAGTCAACTTCTTCCATTGGGTAATTTCCTAAGAATTTAAAGTTTCGTGCATCGTGAATCCCAAGTTTTGTTTCTGCTCCATCAAGACTCGCCATGACTGTTTTCCACTGGGTACAAGCAACTTTAGGAATGTAACAAAATAATATTTTGAACTTTTCATCAACAATGATATTGTAAAGCCTTTTACTTTCCAAGGTGTGGTTGGTTCTGTTGTTTCGTTTACAGAAGTCCCTGATTGTTACTTGTCTTTCTAAGTTTATAGTCGGAATAGATTCCAGACCTCTAGCATGCTGAAAAAAGAAAACATGAAGTGTTATGAAATTATGCCATGATTCTGACGTTGTTTGTTTTAGAGGTATAAGGTGGGATCATCGGTTTCTATATCACTAAGGGGGATAGGGAGAGACTTCATTTGTTTTTACCCAAGGGAACTTTTTGTCTGGAGTGTGCAGGAATACGCAAAAAGCCATCGTAATTTGTTGGTAAATCTGATCAAAAACTTTCACATTTCTTCATACAATAGATGAAAGCATTGCATCCTTATGTCTTTATGGTCACTAGTAAAAATTGTGCTTATACTGAGTGTGAGTAAATTTAGAGGGGTATTTTTAAAAAGAAAATCTAATAGCTTTACAGCTCGGCGAGATTAAGATCAATTACGAGAGAAACATATAAGAAACTTTCATGGCTATTTTTAAATGTCCTACACACAGCATAGCCCTTGCAGAATCATAATTTGAAAATTAATGGAGATTTGTTTGTGGTTAAAAATTTATGTATTCTTAAAAACAGAGCCGTAGAACGAGACTAGAAGATGCTAATTTTCTTCCAAAATTGTCTTGATACAATATACCAGAGCATGAGAGTTTTAAAAATGGCGAATTTCGAACTCTCCTCGATTTCAAAAAAACTAAAGTGTTTCAGAACCTTTGAAAGTTATTTTCCAAGACAACTCAATATAGAGTTTATTTGAACAAAATATAAAGAAAGCCGAAATTTCACGACTGTTGGCACATTGACGCTATTAACAGAAATTGGTTCTCGCCGACGTCATAGCAATGGATGTAAAGCACTATCAAGTAAAGTAGAAAACCCTGGTTTGGACCGTCTCAACAGCCATGTTGTTGTTTTCCTTTCCTTATCCAAAAATTTCAATTTGTTCGGGGACACCGAAATGGCTGTCATGAACGATTTCTGTTCTTTCCTACACTGAAAAACAAAACAATTCCACAAACCTGACTCATTCTGCTACTGGGAGGCTCCCATGCTGTCAAATGAAGGTAGAGGGAACTTGTAATTAACCATGAACAATTAACAATTATTGGACGAGGTTGAGCAAAATATCGTGATTTGTCAGTGGAGAGCAGATCAATTATTAGACGTAGCCAAGAAGCCGAAGGCTGAGGTAAACAATTGATCTGCGAGATACCGACAAATCACGATATTTTGCGATAACCGAGTTTAACAATTGTTTTATCATCCGATTACCAAATTTTTTTTTCCCATATCTAAATCAATCTCTGACAGCTCCGGGAAACGATCCGCCATTTTTCACATAAGAGCGTGGTTACAATTACGCATGAGCAGAATATTATTTGGAGCAAACCACATTTAGACTCCATTACGCATGAGCGGACCATTATTTGTAGGCAGTTATTTCTAGGTCACGTGGTGGGCTCTCGGCCAATGAAAAGGAAGAATAAAATACATCGAATGATAATATTAATTATTTGCCAGCGAATCAAGTATAAATGTCAATACCTGTCAAAGATTGCTGGTCTCCAATACATATTAATCCAGTAGATGCAAGGTAATCAACCTAAGGTCACGTGTGTGGCGGTATAAGGGGATGACTCACGTGATTACATCTATTTTAATCTAATGCCCCGTCCACACTACGCCGGAGAAACTTAAAAGCGGAGTTTTCACTCTGAAAAAGCCTCAAGTGTTTTACGTCGACACTACGCCGGAGAGACTTGAAAACGCAACAATCATTCGTCTTTTTGGTTTTGTGTTTAAATGAAACCTCGGGCAGAGAATCACATGATTATTGTGTCGCCACCGTTTTCGAAAACCTCCGTTTTCAAGACGTGTTCTGTTCACACTAAAACGCAAAGCCGGCGTTTTCAAATTCCTCCGGTTTGAAGGGCGTTTTCGAAAAGTTCTGTTTTCGTGACGGATTAGTGTGGACGGTAGGCCTAACCGTAGAAATAAAGCTGCATTTTCAAATTTCTCTGGCGTAGTGTGTACAGGGCCCGAAATCGACGGTCCGCGTCACTTACAACTTGCTCCTGAACAAGTTAAGCTCGGTTTGTTTTTTTTTTTCCACGTCAAAAGAATAGGACCGGTGTGGTCATGTGGCATATTATACCAGAGCTCAGTAAAAATACATCGCACAAAAGAGGGACATTAATTTACATTTTCTGTTCAGAGTAAATACAAGAGGAGTAAATCTTCAACTCGTCAGTTGAAGAAATCATCAAATCTGGTTTGACAGCCGCATTCAGACCATTTCGCGGCCATTATTTAACAAATATATATACTCCATTTCGCAGTTTTCTGTTCACATATAAGGGAACTTAAAATGAAGAACCGAGTACGTAACCTAAGAAAAGAAATGAATGTAAATTAAACTTCCGAATTTTCTTGTCATGTAGATATGTTCAATACAGTACATCTGTCGGTCTAGACGCTTACACAAACTAAATATGTAAAGACTCCGTTCAAATCCAAATAGAAACACAAAAAATATAGCCATCGTGGTTAAACTTCTTCAAAAATAGGCAGAATTTAGTCATTTCTTTGTTGCGATTTTGTAGAAAGCAGCTTCAAAATCTACCAAAATGGTAATCGCGAATGCGAAGTAATTGTTTGCACATTAATCTTCCTTTTCGTGAGACAGCGGTGATGCCTCCGTGGTTTTCTTAAGCCTCCTTGTATGGATAAACAGATAACGTCAAATTGAGGTAAACACAACAACAACAACAACCAAAAAGAAACTGGCCTCGAGACAACGGAAAGTCGGTCCCTGATATTTTTGTTGTGAACCTGACGATACCGTAATTATTTCCCACATGACGTCGCAGTACAAGTGGAATCTGTTTACCGTTCTCCGTTATAATTTAAGACTCACTTTTACAATCATGCCGTGACAGGACTAAAAGGTTTCTTAATCGTATACAGTAAATATGAAAACAAATAAAAGCAACAAAACGTGAAATACGTAAAATTATTTTCACGACTTGCAATTAGCTACTTAATTTCGCTAAAAAAGTAAGCCTGCAGGCTGTTGTTTCTTATCTTATCGGCTTTGATAGGACACATGCTGACCGCGCTCAGCGTTAACTATGGTGAAAATCTCGCGCTCACAGTGTAATTGTTAAGTTCTGGTCTTTGATACAATTACTCTGCCACAAAAGAACTTTAATCAACTGTTTAAATTACTTCAACGTTTATGCATTAGATGAGATAAACTCTCTCGTTTCAATCGTGTACTTTAATGTTTATATTGAAAACATGGTGTTGTCAACGCAAGAAAATCATTTTGCGTGAGCTCAATTTTGCCCAAATTGTACGAGTTGCAATTGCACAGTAACTTAGTCATGTAAGTCTTACATTTCACTTCTTACCGCGATGAGCCACGTTATATTGTCCCTCAGATCTTTGTAAAATGCTCTTTCGTTAACGAGATCCAGTCCCGGCAACTGGTAAGAATACGTATTGGGATTTTGTCAAAAAATTTCTTAACCAGACTCAAGGCATAATTAACAATATTATATAATTCGTTGTTAGTCCCTCCGTTGTACTTAGAAAGAATAAGTCATTGCAACGATATAACAAGAGAGGAAATTAACTCTCCATTATTCTTACCTTTCTTGGGAATTTGTAATGAGTTGATCCATGTAACGTACAGAAAAGAGGAAAAAATTACAGTAAAACTTAACGTGCAAAATGTGAACAAAAGTCTTTGGTCTCGCATTCTGTCTTTATAGTGACTTGATGTGGAACTAGTTTTTCCTAAAAATATATATTTATTTTCACTTAATCTTTGTTTGTAACGTGACTGATTATTTAGACTTGAACTAAGCACTAAAATTCCATCAAAGAACTTCAGTAACCACTAGCAACCACTCATTTTTGAGTCAAGGAAAAAAAGTAACACTCATTACTGGTTTTTTCATGGTTTGAAATGAACTAACGGGTGGATTTTTCCAACGAAAAACTCATTTATATCAATTGATTATTCCGCCACGTCTTTTAATGAAGCGTGACCGAGTACATCGGAACATAACCGCGGTGTACAAATGAAAAGCTTTTAGATTTAAATAACGAACTAATATTAATTTCAAATAGGTAAGCCTTTTGAGATGCTTATTTTTGCTCCCGAAGAAAAAGCACTCCGTTCTAACGCTGCTGAAATTATTTTTCAAAAAACAAATTCAATAAGTACAGAGGTAAATATACAGAAATCGCTTGTTCATTTAGTAAAACGTACGTCCTTTGAACAGGTTTGAAGGTGAATGCATGGTCATAATTAACATTCTAATTTCCAAAAATTCCATACATTAGAAAGTCCAGATGTTCAAACTAATTGCTCGGAAATAATCTAAAACGACATTTCTGTAAATAACATGATCTTTCTTTAATGCACAGGAGATCATTGAATTGATATAAAACCAACCGACAAGGCTTTTAAAGCGACTTAAAATCGATTAAACGATGTGGAGTTGTCAGCAGTTATTTACTTTTTCTCATATTTGCATTATTATTCCATTTAATCTCTCCAGCGGCAAATAAACGAATTTCGGATTTTGGTTCCTTTAAATGTGATTTTGACGACATAGCACCATGGAGCTTTGCTTAAGTGGTATCCTGAAGGCTGTTAACTGTTGGAGAATTTTTTTTACAGTAATTTAAAGGGCATGTAAACCCAAAAAATGCTATTTTGGGGACCACATAGTCGTTTAGTACATACATGACATCTGCCAAATCTGTAGATCTTTTGTTCACTTTAGCCCGTTTTTACGTTGAAAAATCGCTTCAAAGCTCTAAACATCCGCCATCTTGAATTGCGCAATCTAGCAAATGACGTCACGGGTGGACCTTAAGTTACGGGAAGTCAAAGGTCTTTCTTGAACACGTTGTGAAATAAGCACATGTTTGTTTAGTTTTGCAGTAATTCGAACAAAACAGGCCATACTATGCATAAGTTTCCAAAAGACGCTAATTTGAGGCGGCAGTGGGTAAAATTTTTTCAAGGCGCAATTCGAGCCTAGCGAAAAGGGCCGATTTCGTAGAGCCGACGGAGCATTCGGTTATTTGCAACATTCATTTTTCTCCGGATTGTTACGAAAAAAGTTTCATGGTAGAAATGGGGCTGAGAAAGCAAAGTCCTTTACTTTCTGGTGCTGTACCGACGATACAGTCTCCAGCAGCAACAAATTCTTGCGACAAACGAAAGCGGCCTATCCAAAATGAAGGCAGCAAACAACCGGAAATGGCTGACAGTGCCGATAACAGGCCTAGAAGAAGTAGAGCTCTTCAAAAGCTTGACGTTAATAGGGTAAACCACTTTGTCTGCTATTCTTTGCAACACAGATACTCTCTGCTTCTTTTGAGAAACCCTGCAAAGAAACAGCAGTAGAACAGTATGTGTCACGCTTACACATCATTGAGTAACTAGAAAGGTAATTACGGCAAACCACGTTTGTGCCTTTGTATATGTTAAGCCCATTACTGCCATTGCTGTAACATATTTTCAATAATTATGATGTAAATTAGCAATCACCTCCTTATCCCTCACTGGGTTGGTGGCTTCAACCCAGTATACGTGGTGCCAAAATCGGCTGGAAAGGTGCTTCGGATCTTGTCTACAGCACAAGATGGCAGCGCAACTCGGACATGTTTACCAAGATAACCCCAGCACCAACGAACAAGCTGCCGATAGGCAATGTATCAAAATCTCCTAAACGAAAAATACAGAGAAATAACTATCTACACTAGTGTTGTACTAAAATAAAACCAGTTACGGCAGAGGTAAATCTGACAATTGAACCGCGATAGTTAAAATAGAAGTAAACTTACTCGTTTCCTGTGTGATTATCTGTGCCGTGCTGCTGCCTGAATGCGTAATAAGCAGTTTCAAGCACCCAAACATCAAGACAGGTCAACTGAAATCCTGGATGCTAGGAAATACATTTCATTTGTATTTCTGGCCTCTGATTTTCTACTTTTTGCCAGACTTGTCCGATTTCAGCGCAGCAAACACTTTCGTGAGCAGTCGGCATTGGCTGACATACTTGACACTCGCACCATTTAATGCACCCAAGAAAGGTCGGGAAAAAAGACAACAACAAAATATGGTGAGCTTCTATTAGCGTGCTAATCTGACTATGCGCCGGCTTCAATTGATGTTCATCTGCTAAAAATGTAATTTAATTGCAAAATGATTAAACACCAGTCTGTGTTTCCAAGACGGTCTGAGTTGTTGTCATCTGGTTCTGGGCTGGCTTCTTGTTGATCGTTTTGTCGGACCCTTCGTGGCTCAGATTGATACGGACGAGGCCCAGATTGTTCCACAGCTACAACTGAATTTTCTACATCACTATCATACAAATTCACCAAATTTGAATCGCTGTCATCCGATAAAAGATCCTCCGAGCTACTCCCACTTTCCCGATCCGCCGCTTACGTCACGACAGATGGCTATTGTTTTCACCGGAAGTGGATTTTTTCTCGTAAAAGCTGTTTTTCTCCTTAACGAAACCCAAACGAGCAAAATAAATGCCAAATTCGTTTTCTACGTTGCTGTTTGCGTCGAATAAGAAAGACTTGTATTTTTGGGTTTACATGCCCTTTAAAATAACGGCCACGACGTTATGCTGTTCGCGATTGCGTTACAATTTGAGCCGTTTATAAGGCAATGTATGAGAATGCTTCGAAAATTGTTCTAAATGCTCCGTGTAGAAAACAATTTAAATAAAAATGGTTTATCTGATGTTTAAATTGCGTCATTTTGATGTATCTGGGTTCCTGGAGGTGGTTTCGAGCCATATAGGCGAGTTTTACTTAAGAAAAACTCAGTTTATTTATACTGTTTTGTACCCGTAGCATTTCGAAGAACTCTCACACATTGTCTTGTAAACGGCTCAAATTGTAACGTAATCGCCAACAGCATAATGTCACGCCTGTGAGCTGTGCGGCTGTCATACAACTGTTTTCTTCGCAAAACTGCTCAGTAAAATTGTTTACAATGGTCTATACCGCCGCCGATGTTTTTTTGTTGTTGTTTTTTTATAATGTCAGCGACATTGATGAACTTAGCAAGCTAACGCACCGCTTCTTGTGCATGGCTCGTGACATTTTAAAGAACTGCATTTGTCTATTTCATTGTATTGTCTTATGAAACAATCAGTAGCGAACTGAAACTCTTGTGGGGGACTTTCCACTTAAATTTTTGCGAGCAATGGGGAAATGGCAACTATAAAAAAGATGTCTCTTATCAAAAATTCCTTGTATATATGTTGCGATAACCACTCAATTCCATTGTTTATGAACAAATCTGGAGTCGCGTGTGTGTCAAGACTAACTCCTTTAGTGCGCGGAATAATAAATTCGATATTCAATTCTAAGGCCCCGTCAACAGTACACTGGATAAATTCGAAAATGCGCACCGCTTCATTTCTACGGTTAGCCCCACCGTCCACACCAATCCGTGATGAAAACGGAGTTTTTCGAAAACGCTCTTCAAACCGGGGAAATTTCAAAACGCGGGCGTTTCGTTTTCGTGTGAACAGAAAACATTTTGAAAACGGAGCTTTTCGAAAACGGCGAAATCACGATAATCATGTAATTTCCCTGACTGAGTTTTCCTCAAACACAAATCCAAAATGACCGGTGATTGTTGCGTTTTCAAATTACTGCGGCTCAGTGTGGACTTCAAACATTTGATGCATTTTCAGAGTGAAAATTGCGCTTTCAAATTTTTCGGCGTAGCGTAGACGAGGCCTAAACTGGACGTTTTCAGTATAAATTCATTTTTATTCTCCAACAGATTATGGCAGCATAGTCTGCGACTGATAAGGTTCTAGAAAAAGCGAGAAAGGCTAGCGTCTGAGCTTGTACATGCGCCAAACCTCAATACGATTCCTTTAAGACATCATCAATGTTATGTAAAATGCCAGGAGAAAGTAACGGGGCAAAACCTTTTTTTATAAAACACTAATAGTACTGTGACTTTCGTTGACATGCAGAAAAGGTTTCACATTTCATACCGCAGTAGTGTGCGAAAGTTTTTTTTTGTTATATTGTGTCTGTTACAGAGAATAGGGTCAGCCGGGGGGAGAGGGAGATTGTGCGAGGGAGAAGAGGGAGGAGGGAGGTGGGTATGTGGGACAAGGGATGGGGGATGTGGAGGGGAAGGGATAACGGCAACGGCATTCTCGGGATATTGAGAAAACATATGCACATTTGACACGATCTATGAATATTTCTTATTATTTAGGTTTTGAAACATGCTTTTGAAACATGTACCACTCCAAGCAGGATTAAGCCTGGTTTTCACATGTCGGGAAAATCCCAGACGATCGGGGAGTTTACTTTTTGCCGACCATCCCAGATTTTGCCGATATATCGGATATTCGCCAGAGGTCTGTCCCAGATTTAGATAGCCATCACTCGTGTTTTCGAGAGACGCCATGTTTATTTGTGATAGGGGGACTGGAGCCCAGCAATTTAGGGGATTGGTAATGAACGAAATCCATCGCCGACGGACGCCGACGTCTCAAACGGTTCAAATTTGAGTTTTCATTTGTCGGGAATGATCGCCGACCATCGCAGAAATCTGGGACGCGTCGGGAAATTAGAAACGCTCCCGATTCTCCAGAATTGTTCCCGTTCATCCCAGACGATCGGGAATATCTACGATTTCGAGTTTTCATTAGTCGGCAAAATTTGGGACGGTCGGGAAACAGTAAAATATCAGACCGTCTGGAATTTTCCCGACATATGAAAACCAGGCTTTAAAAGAATATTTTACTTCCTACAAGGCCAAAGATCACTGCGCTAACAGACCTTTTCCGACTGGGCGGTTTGCTGCTCCATTTCTGACCATATGATAATACTCTTGAGAGTTCTTCCTTTCAGATTTTCGAATGGTCGTGTGCATATGAATAAATATTTTTTAGATGGATAGTAGAACAATTCTCTATAGAATATCACGTGGTCTGTAATGGGAAAACAAACCGCCCAAGCGAAAAGGGTCTATCAGCCGTTCTATGAGCTGCTCTGTGGCTAGAGAATACCCTATTTAGGGAAAGTTTACGAATTTTGCGATCTCACAGTTGCAGTTTTTATCTAGTTATAGGTGAGTATATTTTATGACTAATTTTTAGCTTTATACCCTGTAGTTTTATTATATTCTCTTACATTTTATATTTATTTATTACAGGGTTCCCTTGAAAAGCACCAAGCTGACTTTGTCACCTTGTTTAAATATTGTTATTGTTGTTGTAAAATTGCCATTTTTCTCGACATATCATTTCGGCAATTTGCAGAACCTTTTTCACTTTTAAGCCTTTATTATCTTCGATAGATTAGCTACCACGAACGGATTTCGGAAGGTCATATCCAAACACTTCGGAGTCACCGCTAAATATCTGAAGAACTCTATCCAACCGTTCTCTAGGGATCTGTGAGTAGTAAAATGACAGCTTAGATTGTGTGGTTGACGGCTTGACTTGTGGAAATGAAACACGTGACTCTCTCCTTATACCAGACAAAACAAAGTTTGCTTCTTCTTCAAGGTTTTCGAATCTTCCAATGAAGTCATACCGAATTCCACAAGGATGGCAAAGTTTGTCGTATGTTTGCCAGTGTTCGTTCCAGTGCCCATTTCCAATGTTTATAACGAAGTTTAGGAACTCGTCAAATGTTACGTTTTTGTGATCAGGGTTACCTCCGGGTCTGTATCGCTTAATAATGCCCCTTCCATAAATGCTGTGAAAAGCGGAATCCCCGGTGTGGAATTTGTCAAGATAGGCTGAGAGAAGCCGCTCAAAAGGCTCTCGAACAAATACAAATTTAAAGTAAGTTCTCAGCATTCTTTCAACTTCATCCTTGGGGTAAACATGCAAGAATTTAAAGTTTTTTGCGTTGTGAACATGGTATTTATGTTCTGGTGGATTCAATTGCATCAGTACTGTCTTCCACTGAGTGCAGGGAACGTTTGGAATGTAACAAAATAATATTTTCAACTTTTCATCAACTATGATGTTGTCAAGCTTTTTAATATTTACGGATTCGTCGATTCTGTTTTTGCGTCTGCAGAAGTCCCCCATAGTTGTTTGTCTTTCCAAGTTCAGAGCCTGAATAGACACCACTTTACTTGCATTCTGGAAAGAAACAAGCAACAAAATATTGCTTTCAATCCGTTATCCCCGCAGATCCTTTTAAGAGGGGGGTGGGGGTGGGGCTTTCAGGGCGCAGAATAAAGATAATATGAATAAAATGTGTTTTATAATGAAAATAAAAAAGTAAAATAATATGGATAAGTTAAGAACACCCAACGCTGAATTAATCCAGACAAGCACACGGCCAACGATTGGTTGACGGGCCCTCGTCAACCACACCTTTGTTTTTATTTACATGCGAGAGTTTGGCTATATATTATATTTTGTTCGGAGCATGTCGAAACCAGGGAAGTTACTGTGAAACTACTAAAGGTAATCAATCATACTTTCAGAAACACAACTTACAGTAAAGCAATAAGATTTCGCTTTACTTTGCAACATCTATAATTGCGCATCGAAAATAGCGGAGGCTGACTAGGGTCATTTAAGATGTCTCGATACAGGTTTTTTGTCTGAGCCATACCCAGCTTTTTCAATCAGCTTTTTAACAGTCTTCCCTTAATCGGATCGAGATGGAAATTACACAAGTTGTTGAAAATAGATTGAAGTTTGGTGTAATGTACTTTTTGAGGCAAATATGATTCCACGGAACAAACATATGAAACTCGGTTAAACGTGCAAAAACACCAATGTGCTATGGTGTATGGCAAGTGAACTATACAAGAATAGCAAAATTCTGTAGGTTTGATTTCGAAAACATTTCAAAATAGTTGTTTTCTTTTCTTATTCTATTTGCCATGTGCCCTAGTTTGAGACATTAGCATTAACATTTTTATATCTAATTTGATTTGTGCAAAATTCACGTTTTACTGATTTTCAATGTTTATTTTTAACGTTTCCATGGAGATATCGATTACTTTAGGAAATACATAATACCAAACTTGGTGCAACTCAATCGAGGGAAGGCTGGTAAAAAGCTGTCTGAAAATGCTTAGTATGATACAGAAAAGAAAGTCACAGATTTAAACTCATTGCAGTACAGTATAAAGCTAGTGGCATTAAAGAGGATTTGAACCTCAAATTCAGCCCCTAAATTGCTTAGCCAGAACACATTCCCACGTTACATGATTGATTTGATATCATATCAGGATTTCATTATCCGAAGGCCCTGAGAATTAGGATTAATGTAGTAGCAATATTTATCGAACATAAAAAAACAAAACAAAACAAAACAAAAAACAAAAACATGTTCAAGGAGATTTCGTTCAATTGTTTTGCAAACGGAAAAGGTTTATGAAAAGCCACGTTGGAAAAAAAAACCAAACTATCACTGATTAAAATTCAACCAACCTTTCTGACAGTCTTGAAGCCAGAGAGGAAGTTCAGTCCTATAACATACAGATTGTGAAATGTTATTAGTAATTTATGAAGTCAAATTTTTCGTTTGGCATAAGCAAAGACAATGAATTAGAATTCTACTGAATTTATCTTAGAACCTGTAAAGGCTGGTTTTAAGAAGCAAACATGTATTCGCATCATTATTTTCAGATTTGCTTGATTTCCCCACAGTGCAAATGCCCCATGTAAAGGTCTCAGCTTGACACTTGACATTCTTCACTTAAGCTCATATAGCGCATTGCCGTGTACCCATTACTGCTAACGCGATAAAACATCTTCTTTTAATTGGTATTAAAATCTTCTCCCCAAACTCATTAATAATTCATTAAGTTTAAACAAAGGAAGTCATATTTGGATATCTGATCTTAATTAGCATAGATTTTAACGATTTTATTTCTCCGGTCTCTCCTAGTTTTAGTTTCGATCGAGAAGATATATCAAACACTCAAGACAGTGTTTGACCACATTTGCAAACACCTTCCAAAATTCGTCAAAAATACTCCGCTGCTCGTCGTATTTTCAACTCTCTTCTCGGTGTTTGGAAATGTGGTCAAACACGGTCTATCGCGCTTGATATAGCAGTTATAGTTTGATTATGACTGCTATTTATGCGTAATCAACCTTTCTATATAGAGTATATTGAAATTTATTTAAACAGGGTCAAAAGTAGTGCTCACTGATCTCTTCAAATAAGACAATGACAAACTTGTAAAGACGATGTTTCCAGAGAAAACTCAATGAAAGAAGTTTTATTCCTGTTTGTTTTATATAATAAGCATATAAGTTTACATATGATCGTCGTCTCTCGTGTTTCCCATCGCTTCTTGACTCGATTTTCTCGCACGTGGAAGATCAACATGAATTTATGGGGGTGGTAGTAGGGTACGAGCTAGTTTCCAGTGGGTTAAAAGTCAGAAAAAGATTACAACTACGCTCTTTACTTAGCGTTAATCCCTTTGATGTTTAAGAAAGCAGGCTTGCGTTTTGACAAAACACTGATGTATAATTCTTTGCATTTGAATTAACTGTCAGATGCCCTTCCGCCGGGTAGCCCTTTGCCAGCAAATGCCCCATCGTGGCCACCGACAACCTGTCAAATGCCCGTCCAATGTCCGGGGGGGGGGGAATGGACGGGCTCGGAATTGACAGAGCCATGAAACCACGACGCTAAAGCCTACACAATTCCAAAATGTTATGTCAAAGTTTACAACAAAAATAACCACTGGCGATAAAAACAGTTAGAGTTCTTTTGCGTACATAGCGTGATGTAGTTCAATTCGTTTTAGAAAAGCGAACCATTGTTGGAGCAGGAAGTACGAGAAAGAGCTCATTAAGACAAGGCATAAGGTCCAGGTCAAACGTCGAACTTCACATGAGAAGGACTAAATTGCAATTTGAGTCAATCCAAACGGGTAGAGCTCGACCGCTGGGTTAAACATCGAACTTAATTCGAATTTAGATCGACCAACACGTTCTATCAGTCGAACAAACTCAATTAAGTCAGACGTCGAACTTATCATGAACTTAATTTGCTCAGTTTAGTTCGTCTCATGTGAAGTTCGACGTTTGAACGGGGCCTAACTAAGCGTAAGTCTTCACTTTTGTTAAGGCCATAGGAAATCAGATTTTGCGAGAACTTTAAGGTTCTCTTTTCCTCAGAATTTGCCGACCGGAAATGTTATTTTTTCTTTGGCTATATACATGGCCAGGGAAGACCGGAATCTGTAAGTAAGCCACGTAATTCCCAGGGGGTACTCCCAAAAAAGTTGGGTGGGCGTGTGCGGCCCACTTCCAAAATCTGCGATTTTTGCTACCCTATTTATGACCACAGTTGCCCTAAACATAAGTTATGCAGGGCTTTTGTTGACGGTCTTATTGATAATGATGAAAAAATGGCTTCTTCTAAGAAACATACCCAATCCAAGACTAGAGTGCTAAAACCACACCCTATTTAAGACCAAAATGGCCAAAATCGATACCCTATTTATGACCAAAACGGCTGAAAAACCCGCCTACACTTTGGGGCCGCACATGCCTATATGACCCATATAAGGGAGTACCCATCGGGACGTAATTCCAGACTAATAATATTCGAAGTTTGATTACGTTCTTATTAACGTGTAAGAAATGGTTACATTCAGTATTACTGCGCGCATGAATTTTCACCGACGCAATATTGGGACTGGTTTTTAAACACAAGAGGTAATTAAAAATAATCTAAAAGTGTCCACTAAACCAGAAGTATGCAAATTTTCTTCCAGAAGCTTGAATGAAATATTGCGTTGTGAATTGCTCAACCGTTTCAATCACATTTAAAAACGTCAGTATCACATTTGCGAAAACAGAAGTTTTATCGTCTCCTAAGCAAGAGTATCTGTTAGTCAGCTGACGGTTATTGACCTCGGCGCCATACAATGTAGGTGCAAAATTACAGGGTGAATCAGATCTCTACAGATAAAAAAGTGTTACATGTTTTCGAGAATTGTTCCTCTATGTTTCTAATAACAATAAAAATGTGTTCATGCAACGGTGACGAGCTTAAGTTGCAGGAAATGGCTATAAATGGCATCAAGACCTGAGTATGACAATTTCAGACGGCAGAGTGCAGACTATGTGACAAATATCGTTTTCCCATTTCGATTACCGAGAGCTGACCGTTAACAGGGTAACGTGAACGCCAGTTAGGCTAATTAACCTGAATAATACTCTGCCCTACCGGAGTACCGCCTAATTAGTACAGGCCTAAATTTACTCTGTAAATTTCAAACAGCACAGCAAAACTTTTTTCCTGTCCTCTGTGCCTTTACCGTGTTGGTACAAACTGGTCCCGAATGGTACAAATATCAACGAAGCTAAAGATGTGGGTGTATTTGTCTTAGCCCAAACATATGAACTGAGATGGAACGCTAAACAGCAAGGATGAAGTGTTTGTTTGAGGCCGTTGTTGATAAACAAAGAAATATCTCAGTGTATGAATGTCTTTGGCAAACATTGATATGCCTTACTGTCACCCGAGCAGTTTATTTTTTTTTAGTTATTCAAGGTGAACAGCCACCTTAATGAATTATTAATTTATAAGTTTATTATATTGAACGAGTCAACAAATGCAAAATGACGTCGTTGTTGATTTCGGTACGTTAATGTGATTCAGTGACAGGTTTTGTTGTGGTCTTTGAATATACATTTTGATCAGAACTCCTTATACAGTACGGTATACTGTATACAATACTACATTTATCTATACACCTGTTTATTTATCGTGGTCTCTATCATTCGACGGCATTTTTTGGTTTCTGTGTAGCCTAAAAGGAACGAATATTTGTAAAAGTGCACTGTCATCCTTATCATGGCGACTGCATGTAATTATATTCAGTGACATCAACTTTTGCTCTGCGTTTCACTCTCGCAGGCTGGCCGAATAACTTGAGAATTTACAACTATCTATTTCCCATGTATGACCTTTGCACACTGTAGACCGAACAGTGGTTAACCTAGATAGTGCGAGCTCCTGTTGGCCTGAATAGTGCTTAGGTTACGCCAAGGTTAGCGTGTTTTTGCGGTTAGCTCTAAACAACGATGATGGTAACACTTTAAAAAGTCTACAGTCTGCAGTCTGCGGTCCAAAAATTTCAATCACCGTTACATGCTTTAATTCGCCATCGCGTTTCGATCATTTACAAAAATGATGTTACGCAACATGGAGAAAAGGATGGGTTTAACACCTCAGTGCCTGTGATAATTCACTCACCTCGTATGCAAATGATCGACGAATTGCTCCATTTCGTCGTTCCATCATAGAGTCTGTTGAGTATATGGAAATTTAACAGTTTGAGTTTAAACTTGCGTATAAGAGTAAACTTAAGTAACATGCGCAGAAATTAAACAGGTGCTGTGAGGTGGCGCCTTTTGTTTTAGAAAATGTTACCCTGACAAAAGGCTCCATGCACTTCCCGCTTCGTTACTGCCCTTAATTTCGGGTTGACGTGGTGATATTGCCATGGTGATGGTGACATATTTACCGGCACGATGATTATTCACTTGGTGGATATTACAAGTCAGTGTCTTCTGACCGCAAAAAAGCTAGAAGAACTGAGGTTAGTGCACGTAGTTTCAGAACACATCTATTGTCATGGAACAAAAAACGCGGTTTTTTGAACAAATATATCCTTCAGGAATCGACGGTGTTAGTGATAGGACCAGTGTATCACTTAGCTAACGGAGGGAGCCAGTAACACTCATTGCAAGTATTCCGAAGACTGTACAGAAATATGAAGATATGATTGATCATGGTAGTTACATACCCAACTTCAGCAGTTTTGAAATCTG
>NW_028301554.1:3582500-3697500 GCF_042242905.1 Orbicella faveolata
CTCCTTCATAGCCCAATGATGTAACAACTTTTTTTGTAAGATGAAACTACACATACCTTGCTTCTTCAGGGAATAAAGAACTCCACAAACGAAGCACTAGTTTGAAATTGCCGCCGTTAAAAACAAAATAGACGATATCAGCACGGTCAGCACTGGGTACCAGATTAAAAAAACACCTAACGGGGTAGGGGACATATGTTTCCAATGACTTTGGTTCGCTCGCAAATTTTAATCGGCACGTGAATACATAAATGTATTAGTAGTTCGTATAGTGTGATCGTCCGGGTGAGTGTAGTTCTGAAAAGAACTGCTGTTGGTGACTGACGTTTTGACAACCTGAGCGGAAGTCATCTTCAGAGTCAAGTGAATAGTGTTTGTCAGTCGATGATCTTATAAGTCTGGTCCGTTGAACGTGATTGGTCAGTATAGCCATGATGGTATTGGCTGAAAGACTCGTGTAAAGTTTGTCATCAGTCATTGGTGGGTTTCGATCCGTCTATTGTTAGTCAAGTAGGTCGGTTTTGGCCCGTGTATTGTTAAGTCGGTCTGTTAGAAGTCTGTATTGTCAGCATCGAGATGTTCTCTCGTTATTCGACAGTGTGGAAGCTCGTGTTCGTTTACCGTGGACTTTACTTTTTCTCAGCTTACTTTTTTCGCATTGATGGACTTAAATAAACAATTGCAACTAATGTATTACAAAGCCAAAAAGGGAAATGGGGGCATAATTCAGCATTACCAGTAATTAGTTATTTAAAGAGAAAGAAACGTAAGTTTTCAATTCGGTTGGTAAAGGAAGCTGATACCTTCCTTCAGAAAGATTTCTACACCTCATCTTAAGCTGCTTGCGTATCACACACCGACAAAGATGACTTAGATCTCTAACATTCCTGGAACATTTGACGAGCCAGGCATGATGGTCACGTGATAGTGAACAAAACAGAGAAGATTCTCGACCCAGACCCCCAAGACTGAAGGCAGCCTGGGCATCATATAACACGCGACAAATGTTCTATCGTTGGTTCTCAGCCGCAGTGATAAGTGCTGTTTTACCAAATACTGTCTCAATACTGGGATCACCATGATACGACAGAATCAAGCACACACACTCTACATCTTTAGCCAGGTGCAAGGCTGTTCTTCCATTTCTATCTTGCAAATCAACGTCAGCTCCTGAACGACACAGTATTTCAGTGGCTGACACTCGCTCGGTCTTGCTGCGCCCGTATTGAGCATACATCAGCGGTGTTGCTCCCCAACTACTAGCTAAATTAAGAGGTGCTCCGTGATGACACAGTGCTTCCAAAACGTCGAGACGACCGTTGAGCGTTGCCATGGCTACAGGTGTCTTTCCCATACAGTCTTGCGCGCACATGTCGGCTCCATGCTCTAGAAGAATCTTAGCGCACGCAGCAGATTGGACGAAGTGTAAAGGCGTCATGCAGGGGACTCGACACGAACTAGCAATGAACGTACCGGAAGTGATGTCATCTGCCTTAGTACTCCACACGGCGTCTCTGTTATTGACGTTAGCTCCATGACAACAAAGCCATTTTACGGCAGCTGCGTTATCATATTCCACCGCTACTCGGAGTGGCGTGAGAGGAAGCCCATGAAGTGCAGTCTTGAAACTTGCAGAGAAATTGACATCTATTACTAAAGAATTTGAAATGTATTTAATGCGACGTTTAGTTATTGAGTAAGGTAATACCTTACTCAATAATTAACCGTTAAAAAAAGAGGAGAAAAATAATTTGGCGTTTACCACTGTGTTGTAACTGATATTGCCGAAAACAATGCAGATGAAAAACTGAAAAACTGAATTTCTTTAAAATATTGTTATTTAGAAAATCACATGAAAAGCTGACATCTGCGATTGCGCGAAGCTCAAAAATGAAGACAAAAATTGTAGACCAAAAGAAAAGTATTAGAAATGTTTAAAAGATTTCACATTTTACCATTTCGATTTTTTAAGCTCGTAGGCTTCTAATCCAGTCAAACTCGTATTCTACAACGTTTTTTGCAAATTCTGCGTAACAACTGGGCCATTTTTCGAGGCCGAAGATGTGATTAAGATTCTGCCGAATAACTCCAGTTTTTTGTTTTCTTAATAGATATTTTCAGAATATGGACTATTTTGTAAGTAGCTTGTTTTATAAATTACCAAACTATGATAAAACCATCAAACAGTTCAAGGAGCCTGTGTAACAAGCGAACACAAACAGTTCTTCGAAGTCTTTGATCGTGAAATCCGAATTACTTGATTCCTTCTTTGTTATTGGGGTGCATAAAAACTCTTTCAAAAGCTGGCTGTTATCTTTTGAAATGATGTCTAAAATATCATCCATTTGTCGAGTTATTTCATAAGATACAAGTAAATATGATCCTCAAGGAACCCGCTTGGCAAAATGTTTTTTTTCTTTTTTCACTGAGCTCGAGCAAAGCGAACAAAGAGTCGTTCAATTTTGGGTTATTCAAATTTTCAAGAAATTATAACAAAGAACATGTGAAATTAATTATTTAGGTTTATATCACAGATCTCAATAGGATACTATTAAATATACGTTCTTTTTTGTTTTGAAACCGGCTATTATTCAAACCACCTGTTTGGTGCTTTCAGGCCCAGTCCACCTGCGCCGGAGAAATTTGAAAACGCAGCGTCATTACTACGGTTAAGTCAACCGTTTACACTAATGCGTCACCAAAACGGAGCTTTTCGAAAACGCTCTTTAAACCAGAGGAATTTGAAAACGCCGGCCTTGCGTTTTAGTAGGCACCTTAAGATACCAGGACGGGACGAGCTAGGACGGCTACCGGAAGTAAATTCACTCAACCGGGCATGCGCACGAAAACTCTCGACTTATCTCTCTGCCGTCCTCATCTCGTCGAGGACGCCATCTCGCTCGACCAGCCGTCGTATCGAAAACGTGAGTATTTTGCTCTTGTTTTGCCTCGATAACTGTTCCAATCGACTTTATTTTCAGTTATATTGATAGGAATGTTTATAAGGTTCACAGTTTTCGTGATTGTAGTTTAGAACACTACGCTGAGATACGAAAATGTGAATAAAAATATTCCTTGTCTGTTCGTTTGTGTTTCTGCAGTCACTGTTCAGACGCTATCACGAGTGAGCAAGCTCAATACAAACTGTATGCATTGAGAATACATCAGTGTAAGTACAGTCGATAAAATGTTGTAGGAATGAATGCCATGGAGCATCTATCGAGCAAATAAAATACACATTTTCAAACTGACGTTTAGTTTTTTTATGCTACCCGGAACTTGAAGCAACGTTTGTTTTATTTTTATGATGCTTGTTACAATTACAGATGGAAATTGAAACGTTCACCAAAAGTCAGGATTCTTCGGCGACAGAATTCCCAAACGCTCTAGTGGTAACTGAAAAGCCATCTGAAGCAGGTCGATCAGATTGTTCGTTTAATTTTTCATACGGAAATTATGGTTTCTCTATTAAAATATTGACAGATGTTTGCTTCACTTATACAGAAAAACAAATTCAGCATCGCTGTTCACTATCGTTTAAGCCTAATAGGATAAGATTTCTATCATCTCTTTTATAGTCTAATGGATGTCAATGCTTCTGTGAATAGCTTGTACGAGGTTCGAATTATTGACGTCGCCGTCCTTTTCGAAAATGCACATCTTAAGCATTTTGTTTTTGGCGACACTACGGGATCCGCGAAAGTTTCCCGCGTCCACTGCCGTTGCCGTCCTGGCCTTCCCTTCCTCGTATCTTAAGTCCCTAGTGTGAACAGATGACGTTTTGAAAAAGAATCTTTTCGAAAACGATGGCAACACGCAGTAAACATGTGATTTCCCAGCTAGAGTTTTCCTCAAACACAAATCCAAAATGACCGGTGATTGTTGCGTTTTCAAATTTTATCCGGCGTAGTATGGCGGAAAAGATTTGATGCGTTTTCAGAATGAAAATGGCGTCTTCAAATTTCTGCGGCTTAGCGTCGACGAGGCCTCAGTTGTGTCTATCTTTTGATTTGGTTCATAAAAAGGTCTTATTTCTTCTGAACGAAAAAACGTTTTGGTTTTGTTTTTTTTTTTAATCTCGGACACGAGCAAATGGGGCGGTGGTAGTATAACCACAGAATGTTATAGCCTGGGTTTTAATTAACAATTAGACCCGTAGCCCGCAAGGGCTACGGGTCAATAGCCCATGAGTCGAAGCCGAATGGGCTATTGACCCGTGGCCCTTGAGGGCGAAGGGTCTAATCGTTTTAGTATCACCCAACTAGTCGGACAGAAAAGGTAATAATAAAGTTAGCGTCACGCTCGATGGCGCCAATTTCGCTGCTCGATGACTATTACTAATAGTCCCCTAGTAGCGTAGCCAATCAAAATGCAGGATTTGCATTAGTCCACTAGTTGGGTGATACTAAATCTCGATAGTCAGGTAGAAAAATATTGCTCTACCAACGAATCCAAAGGCGGCATGCACGTACGATTTGGTTTTTAAACTACTGCTGACCAATCCGATGACAGATCAAACCATAAAAAAAATATCGTTGTAGAAACAGTGTAAAAGATGTTGGTGTAGCTTTTTATTGCTAGCTTTACTTTTTTCATGTCTCAAGCTAACCGAACAGATTATTTGAGCGACTATTTCAAAGGTCTTCACTCAGCAGTAAAAAGGTAATAAAATATGATGGCTCTAAACTATTAGAGTTTCTTGAAAGAGAGATAGTTTTGCAAGAAGGTAGACGGAAAAGTGTTCCGTTTGAATGAACCGTAATTCAATGTAGCTGAGGCATCGGCCTTTCGTACTGATACTGCTGTGCCATGTGTGGCCTACATTTAGCCTAAGAAGGGCCTTGTTTTCCCTTCAATACATTTTAGGGGGCAAGGTGGTGTCAAAATTACGAGGGAGGGGGAATAATTTTAATTGGAGCAGAAGTGGATCCATGATTTTTGTAGGGGGTGAAAACATTTTAACAAACTATGAAAAACCGGAACAAAAAACAAAATTCACACCAACAATATACAGTGGAAGCCCTCGTAGGCGGACACCCTCGGAACGCGAAAAAGCTGTCCGTAACTGGAGCTGGCCGCTTAAAATAAAGGAAAAGCCTAGATCGTAAGCCCGGCTCAAAGTGTCCGCAGCCGCTTATGAGATTGTCCGTTTGCGGAAATGAACAAATACAGAGTTTGCATGGGAGCTCAAACGGGATTATGTGAAGGCAGTCGTTAGAAGAGCTGTCCGTTTACGGGAATGTCTGGTAAAAGAGCTTCCACTGTATTTTAATTATCTTTTTTTAGCTAAGATATGTATTCATTTACTATCTCAGTTTAGAAAATAACTCAAAGCAAATACGTCCTCTGATTGGTTTAAAACCGTGTTTCTATTATGCAATTATAGATTATTCGCTCTCGATTTCTTTCCCGTGATAGTGGACGAAGGCGAAGCCCGAGTCAACTTTCACGGATAGAAATCGAGATCGAATAATCTAATTGCGTTAGCATAAATCTACTACTCGTTCTAAACTTTATCTAAATCCTCTTCACAGACACTTCGAAAACGCCAAGAAGTGGCCGTCATTTTGTTAACAAGTGTGGACTTCTACGCTACTCACAATCTACCACAGAATAGATAGTGAGTAGCGTAGCCAATAAGAGAACGGCATTCGTGATAGAACCTAGTACTAAAACTCGATAGAAACACGATCCATGTTTTCTATTTCTTAAATGCTTTTTTTTTTGGTTGGAGGGGGAGGGGGGTGTGGGGGAAGGGGAGGAAGAAGATGCGGCTACTCCATTACTACTCCATTAGGGAGCATGAGGATGGGAGAAAATAAAGGAAGGAGATCAAAAATAATAATGGTTTAACCGTTTTCACGATCTTCTCATACGAGAACTTACAATATAAACCGCTCTCCTGATTTCTTATGACATGCCAGCGCTAAGCTATTAGACGCTGATTATTTTTTCTGCTTTTGTAAACAGTTAGCGCTGGGGGAGAGGGGGGGTTGGGGAATGGTTTATACGGAGAAGGCTTCAGAGCAAAGTGAAGTTTCAGCGACAGCTGAAGAAAGCCTTACATACAAATTAATACATACTTTATTTGATGAGAAGGCTAGTAATGGCAGCCAAAGAAAGAGCTGATGTGATCCTACTATACAAAAATATCTATCTAATTGCAAAATCAATAAAACACGAAGAGTATATATAAAAATAAAGAGCTATATACCGGGACATCGAATTTTACTTAAAACTAATTAGAATAAAGTTCCTTTTTCATCAGAGTAAGTAAGTAATAATTAACAATAGACGAAATCATCCTTTTTCGTAGTTACCAATGTTTAAATGGTTTTGAGTTGACATTGTCAAAAGACAATTAAATTACACACGACCTAAAACTGCCATATTATACAAGAGTGTGTTTCTGATATACAACTAAACCAGCACATACTCGACTTTCTATAAATTGCCAATTGCAATTGCAAGCTTCATAAGAAAGTGTTATCTATAGCCATAACTAGTTCAAAGTTCAGGAGATACAATAAAACTATCAAATGTAAAACATGAAAAATAATAAAGAAAGCTGTTTGAGTCTATTTAAAATCAACTGCTTAAAGCAGAAGTTCACTCCAAAAAAAACGTATTATTTTGTCGACGCTAATAAAAACCTCGTACTAACTTTAGCCTTTCACCAAAGTGTAGGTTTTCCTTATGAAATCCGTCTCCAAAGAAGCCCAAAATTCGACATCGTTGCCGCCATTTTGAACAGTATTTATCAGCCAGGCTACGTTTTCGTGACGTTATTCGGTGCAAGGCATTTTGTCCATGGCTACCGAGCAGTGAATATAGTAAAGAGGATAATCGGTTGAAAAGAAAAAAAGAAAATATTTTGCTGCTGACCATGCGAGGGATGCAAGGTCAGTTGCAGGTTTTTCTGCTTCTCGCCAATTTCGAGTTGGACGAAATGACGTCATATAAACACGTCCTGGTTGCCAATTGCAGTTTCAAAATGGCGGCGTCCAAAGTGGAATTTTAGGCTTCTTTCGAGACGAATTTCTTCAGGAGAGCAGACACTTTAGAAGCTGAAACTTTGGTGAGTGAAAAACCCATTGTTTACTTGCTATAGGTGGAAACAAAAAAGTAAGCTCTTTGGGGTGACCTTCTCCTTTAAGTTGAAAAAATCCCTTGACTTCTGATGCTGAGTTTCATTTTTCACTAGCTTTTTGTTTCTGAACTACACACAAATAAACCCAGCTACCGTTTTAAACTTTAAATGTTGAATCTTAAACCATTTTTGCATTTGTATATTATGTTTAAAACGTTTCCCTACTAGGTGATATTTTACTCACTACAAGCCGACCGAGACCTTTTAGCAGACTCTAACGCTAACCCATTGGCATTATGACTTAAACCTTTAAAATCCAGCAAATAGGAACATATTTGTAAGGGCTGTAGAGGGATCGAAATAAAGTTCGTTTACTCAAATGGCAATTTGGGGAAAGTTGCGCCATTAACGATTTTGTTTGGGTAACTGAACACTTGCTACATCACTTTATATAAAGGTTACAGGGTACCTGAGAAAACAACAAAATAGACTAAGTTAACGTTCATAATATCATGAACCAAGAGTTATGATCCGATAGGTTGTGAGTCTTTGCTTAAACGCTGACCAGGAAGAAAAGAAAAGACAAAGACAATCGTAAAGTCAATTCCAACTCATTTAGGTAGTTCCTTGACCCCTGATGGTAAGTTCCGTTTATCAACGATAGAAGTTGAAGTTATAGCACGTTCAGGATAATGTCCGCGGACAGATATCCCAACATACTTTTTCGCGCCAAATGGAGGCTATTGTTTATTTATCTAGTTTTTGGCGCAGTTAACGATAAACAGGGTGAGTAATATCTCAAAATTTCGGCAAAATAGAATTTGCATACTCATGGTTGCAGTCAGGAAATTAACGGGGATGATAAAACATACGGCTTGTCGCCTTTCTTGTGCATTGAATTTGAACTTGTCGAATGACTAGACTGGAGTACGGATAGTTTTTATTCTTTCATGCCTAGCTACGAAATACGAGATCTAGCTGTTTTTGCAAACCAATTTTGTTGCGGTTTCAGTTGAGATACTTGTAAGACTTTGTCTAGCTGGTTGTTTGTCCAATGCTTCAGTATTTTCGTGGATATGCTCGTCGTTCGTCCAAAGGTGGACATTTTTAAATCGAATAAGCCAACTTTTGTGTCACTATTTTAGCCCCCTCGAGTCTTAATGAACATGATTTAACCCTTCTTATCACTCACATTTCTGTGGTAGTGGCTGATGAAGTTAGGCTGCGCCGAATATAAATGTTCTACCTTTTATAACGCTCTGAATACAGGAAATTATTTTATATTTTAAATCGGTTCTCTGAAGGGTTTTGAGTTTCTCTTTGCCTACTTCCTGTACTTTAATTTTTTCTTCTTCCTTCTCAGTACCTTTCTTCAACTACTTTGGACGAGACCGCCATTGAAAAAATTTGGCTGCCACAAAAACCACAAAACAGCACTGAATTTCACCCGTTAAATAAGCGGAAATCGAGCTGCGTCAAACCAAGGAGATGCGAATTTCTTAGTACGGGAAAATCGGTCTTTTTTGTCGAAACAATTATGAGGCGCAAACAGATCGGACTTAAATTCCTCAAAAGACTCTTTTAATCTCGAAATCTGTTATTGATATGATTAATTAGTAATTAGTGCAAATAATGTAATCTCAAATCGGCCTCAGGCTGCGTGCTTGTCCGATTTTAAAATTAATTGCGCGATTACTCCCTGAATTGTTCTCCAGTAGGTCCAGTACTGGTTACTATTACTTACCATTTTGTAACGAACGCGTAGCGTTGCAACTCAGGGGAAGATGGTCGTTCGTCAGGTTTCCTACAAAAACAAACAATACGACTTACAGTAAGCACAATTTTTAAAGGTCGGACAACACTTATATTCACTTTCCAAATTTCTAATCACCGCTTCTGCTTCTGCATCGTAGTGATTTCACTTTAATAACACCGTTTGAATGACACCTGCCTTCGTCCTTTTGCAATGTTTGCAATGTTTTTTTCCATACATTCTTTAGCTACATAACCACTTGTTTAACTCTGCTATTAACAATTACCAACCACTTCAAGGCAGCCCCAATAAACGCTCTTGCATCTTGTGATACATTCAGAGGCACCAGAGTCATGATATCGATGGGCCCTGAAGCAATTTTAGACCTGGCTGCTTCTGTTTGAAAATAACTCAGAGGGGGTTTTCCGGTCAGCATTTCGATAACTGTACAACCGACACTCCTTTAAAAAAAAAACGCCACACATTTAGAAGTTAAAACATGAATTTTGCATACCTTGACGAATGTTACAGTTTCAAATTACTGGGAGCTCACAAAATCAGCTTCGACCCATTGACTCATACCTTAAACTAACTTATATTGCCATCAAAATAGTAAATTAAAGTTTGCGATTGATACATCATGCGAGGTCACACCAAAACTACAACAATTACGTTCCCCAGGTCTGACAATGCCCATTTTCGGTCAGTGGTGACTGAACACAACTCTTGGTGTAGTTTGATTGTGTGTAAAGGTTCAAATTTAATGATCGTCTTTCAACATGAGTAAAGAGAGTAACCACTGTGATTAATGCAGCAGGGTTCAGCTTCTGATTTCGCTCAGAGTTCCACATTTGTAGTGCTAACTAAAAGAATAATGGTTTCTGGGAACGAGGCTGCAAGCTAAAATGGCTCCAAGCAAAACCTTACATGACGAGGAATGCACTAAACCTATCTTCTTTTCCCGTGTTTGTTTCTTCGTGGACAACCCAACGAATATCGAGAAAAGGAAAGGAAAAGCAGTGTTTGTCCTTTAAGCCTACCAGATATCCGCTTCCCGTCCATATCCTTGACCCCCGGATATCTCCGGTGCCATATAATACAAAGTACCCCGAGCAGATTTGAAATCTGTTTCACTTCCAATTTTCTGGAGAAAAAAGATTGCACGAAAAGTGGTTATTTTCCGAAAATAAGCGGCATGTATCACGTGGAATAGATACAATACTGGCGAGAGGTTTTCTAAGCTAACAAGGTTGAATACAACTCCTTCTCGTATTCAAATCTGCGTCTTTGCGCTCGGACGTTTTACGCCTATCAACTGAGTCCAGCTGGCAGCAGCAACAACTCCGCTGGCATGGCCTATCAGCAGGAGGTAGCTATTCGGCTCTTAGTGGGACTTGTCAACACTGACCATAGTTAATGAGGGGAGACTCCAAATTGTTATGAAGCCGGGCAAACTTCAAAGGAGCTAACAAAAGTGCCACCAGTTAATATGTTGAGAGGTTCCCGCCCGTGCGCAATGTTTTGTTTTGCGCTCATACACTCTGCGTAAATATTCCTGAATTACGAAACTGAAAGGCTAGCTGCTCAGACGGAAGTAAACTCCTATTGTGTTTTATGCCCGGTCAAGACGAAAAAAGCGAACAAAGAAACAGAACAAAGAACTTCGGGCTCCATATACATTATCTACTGTTAAATTTGGACCGACGAAGGCATATACAGTACACGAGTCTAATTACTACATACAGTTCACTATTTTTACCTGAATTGTTTTTGATAACCCAAAGTCAGCTAATTTCACATTCCCTTTGCCGTCTAAAAGAACATTTGATCCTACAAATAGCACATGCAGAAGTTCTGAAGTCCATAGCAAAAATAGCCTTCACTCAGGAACAGCAATATTAAAGCACATAAGCAGCTAATAAGCTAAAACAGATAGGAAAAGGAAATGAACTGTTAGGGGTTACTAAATGTTTCAAGAAACTTCAGTGTTGCTTAATGTAGGAGTAACACAAATTTCTGAGCGTTTAGTTCTTTAATTGTAATTAACAAAGGAACTAAGTACTACTTCTACTTCTACATCTACTTTCAGAGCCAAAATTGCAAAAAAAATCTGTAAGACAAATTTGAGCTATTTTTGAAATAGGCAAAATTTCACATTCTCTTAGTTAACGAAAAAAACTGTCTTACAGATTTTTATTTTACTTTACGTTTACCTCCATAAACGTTGAGTCACAGTGAAATTCTAATCCCTGAAATTTTGAGGTAGGGTCAATAAAGTAGACTTTGAGAGAAACGTGCACCCACTAGTGCCCAGTCCATTCTTAAGCACTCGGTCGTTCATTTTGGCTATTTATTTACGTTTTAAGTGTTCAGACATAATATATGGTAAAACATTTCAACAAACAGTAATTAGAGGAAGGAGATACTTCTTGGAACATCTCTCAAAAGAGTTGAAAGTTGGGCGCTTATACTCCATCAAAACTGTAGTGAGTCACCTTAACTCTTGGAGCTATCAGGAGCCATAATCGGGGACACGCGCACCTGTGATTATGGGACAATTTATCTATTTTTAGAACGAATTGCGCCATCCTGACGACATATATCCGCGCGAATCCACGCACACGTCGTGGGTTCTCGCGTGGATGTTGTCACGTTGCGTGATCAAATGGTCAGAGTTGCGAGATTCTCTTGCGAATTTTTCACGGCGATGGCAGGGAATAAGGCAGGGAATAAGAACCAGGGCGCTTATAAGCAGTTTTATGCTCCGAGCTAATGGAAAAGGTGAGCTTTCCATGGTCGAAAACAAGACTTCAATTTTGCGCTGTAAATGAATAATATCTTCTCGCGCTAGTTGTGCGCGTAAGCTCCTCCACAGTATCGAGTTAATTTGTGGATTTTTCGAACAAAGCTTAATCATAACCAAAACCTGTTTTTGATAGTTTCTTATTGTTTCTGCTTGTTTAACGAGTTTGCAAATTTTTTAAAATGAAAGTCTGACGAGTGCACTTTCAAGTCCGAGTCGATGTTTTCAATTGTCAATAAATCTCGACAAATATTTCTTTGGTTATTTTCTGTGTGGAGATGCTGCAACAATTTTCACCAACGCCAAAAGGCTACTAGCATCATGTAACTTATGTTTCTTCAACGTAGTGAAATTTTACTCTGCGAAAATAAAATAGACAAGGAGTTTTGATAATTCAACCTACAAAATCGAAATCTTCATTCGAGTTGATCAAAGAAAGCGTCTTCGTAACTTTGCGGATTGTTTCCACCGTATTCACATATTTTCAGCTAGGCTTTTAATATGTTCTCAAACATATATCAACCTTAAACAAATTTAAAACCTAGAGATATTGTATGAGTTCGATGTACATTTTCACACAAATTAAAAGTGCGGAAATGCAATTTGTGATGTTTTATTGACTGTACAAAACACGCATCGGCGGGCGCTCTTACTCATCGACAACTGAAGCAATTTATTGGATTTTACAGAAACAAAACTGAGCAGTATCTACAGACGTAAACTTATTGGGCCTTAATGAAACATCAAGCGTTGCTTGCAATTCAGGCGAAACTGAAACTTGCATTTACTTTTTTTTTTTTTTTTTTTTTTTTTTTTTTTGGCCGCGACAGACTCTGGCGAAATCCTCGCAAGCGTGTGGCAAGTCTGGAGGGAAACTTTGAAGTCCTGAAACGCTGCTATATCTAAATATATCCAGCTAGTTTTATTATTATTATTATTATTATTATTATTATTATTATTATTATTACTATTATTATTATTATTGCTGTGTTATGAAAAGATGTTAAGACCCTGTTAATCTTTAACATATGTGAAATTTAGAGTGGAGTAATGCGGAGCTCTTGTAAAAGAAGCAGCGGAACACAACTTGGTCGGTGATGTATGAAGCGGGACATACCTCAATTCGACACTGTCTTACTTCACTCAAATTGGAACAGCGTTCGACGAAAATACTTAAACAAAATTCCAACAGACATAAACGTGTTGAGTTGCGGGTCACAAGCATCAAAAATTTCACGAATTTCGGACACCATTTCCCCCGCGCAACATCAGCAAAAATTCTAACAGCGGAACACAACTTGGTCGGTGATGTATAAAGCGGGACATATCTCAATTCGACACTGTCTTACTTCACTCAAATTGGAACAGCGTTCGACGAAAATACTTAAACAAAATTCCAACAGACATAAACGTGTTGAGTTGTGGGTCACAAGCATCAAAAATTTCACGAATTTCGGACACCATTTCCCCCGCGCAACATCAGCAAAAATTCTAACAGCGGAACACAACTTGGTCGGTGATGTATAAAGCGGGACATATCTCAATTCGACACTGTCTTACTTCACTCAAGTTGGAACAGCGTTCGACGAAAATACTTAAACAACATTCCAACAGACATAAACGTGTTGAGTTGCGGGTCACAAGCATCAAAAATTTCACGAATTTCGGACACCATTTCCCCCGCGCAACATCAGCAAAAATTCTTGCAGCATGTATGCGCGTGTGCCGTATGCGATTGCGCAGTTTGTTCTGAAAACAGAAAATTTGTCCCATATGTACCAGAGATGGCGTGCGCTTACGGTCGCCGTCCCTGAACATGGCTCCTAGAGCTATAAAAGGAAAAAAAAAAGGAACTCTACACAGTAAAATCCTGTCATGAACTTACAATCGTGGACAAAAGTCCTCAGGACACTTGTGTAATTTAACGAATTATCTGTGTTTTACTACTGAAGTTGGAAAAAAGCGCTGCTTTCCTTTTGAAAACGCGTTACTACTCCCCCTCCCCACCCAATACAACGTTGAAAATCGGAAAAAATTGAAGGTAGTAGTTTTCAACATTGTATGGGGGGTTGGGAGCGGGGTTAGGCAGGTGAAGTAGTATTCGCGCCTGGCGTGTGCGCAAAAGCCCCGAAAGTGCAAATTTGTCCCAAGACTTTTGTCCATGATTGTAGCTTTACGTTTTAAAATTATTGGTTCAGTGTCTTTTCGAAAATTCTACCCAAGTGTTTCACATCGGTATCCGCAAAATAGCATAAATACTGCGAACATACCCTTTATGTCTCTGTGTATTATAGCGGAGCTTCCGCGCGCCGAAGGCGCGCGAGCAGAGCCTCGTGCCTTAGAAATTTTGGTAAACTTGTCAAGCCGAGAAAATTTGGTTATGACGTCACCGTACGAGCGAGCGAGCGAACGCCGTCCGTACAGACTCTGGGGGAGGGGGAGAGGAGCTTCGCGGCAACGCAAACTGGGGAACCGAGGAATGCCATCTTTTTATGGCGGGATTTTTAAAGAAAAGAAAACTCATTTCTATTTGTCATGTCAACAAATGATAGCGGAGGTTGATCTAACGTTTTTAAGATGGGGTTGCACTGAAGTATAAAACAGAAACAGAAAGCAAGAATTTACAGGCAAAGAAGTAGCGAAGGAGATCGTGAAAGAGAGCGGGCCAGCGCTGGGGAAGGAGGCGAAACAATACTGAACAATGCCGTGAATTATAGCGAGTCAAGGACTAGAGAAAGGGGAAGAAATAATACGGAACAAAGCCGTGAAGCAAAGCTAACGAGGACTATAGAAAGGAGACGAAATACCCGACGACTACGGAACTGCTCAAGTTAATTCGCGCGTCGAGATGCTGTGCAGCCGAGCAAGAAAAGTCACATGATTAAAATCAGGTGACGAACTTGAGAACTGTGTGTTTAGAGTAATTGCAAAACAGAAAACACAGCGGAAAAAAGTGGTTGATTCGTTGAGCTATCGAAAAGATTAGATCAGTTCGGTTCAGTCTTCACAACTTTTGCTGCAAGTTTCTCCCTGGAAGATTTACATTGGCCGCAGTGAGTCGCCAACTTGAGGTAAGTGACTTTTGTTGTGGCGTTTGCTATGGAAATTATGAAGTTGCCTCGGCGAGATAAGCTTATTTTCAGTAGGAATCCTTTTTAAAGTCTTCCTTATTTGAAGCCATGCTGTGAGGCATTTTATAAATTACATAGTTTTAATCTCGCTCATAACAATAACGCGTGAGTGGCTTTGTCGAGGTTGTTGTAAGTTGCACATTGTAAACAAATCATGTTTCGTCTCGAGTTTCGTCGTCACGTTTAAAAAAAAAAAACTGTATTTGTAAACACTGCCGGGCGAGTTTTGAAGTTTTCTCTGTGATAGTTGGCACAACCGCTTCCTAGCTAGACTACAAAAATTTCTTAAACCATGATAGGTATACAAACCATTTTAAGCCGAAGCGAACAGGATTTGCTAAATTTACTTTTGACGTGCCTATGTGAATATTTACATCTTGTGACTACAAAGTATTTCCTCGTTTTGTTAGTTCAACTTATTCGGTTTGGCGAAATGCTTGGCGGGGGGGGGGGGGGGGGGCGGGGAATTTCCAGGTTAATTTGGTTGAAGACTGTTAAAGCTACCGCCGATAAAATGACTGCAAAGCTAAATTAAGCCGTCCGCAAAAATACACACTGTGATATTCAAATCTATGCTTAAGCGTGAATAATTGTTAAACTTTAACACTGCAAGCTGAAACGAATTTTCTTCATCCTTTCTTTTATTCGGTCATCCTTCATTGAGAAGGGATTTGCTGTTTGATACTCAGCTGTAATGATATGCATATTGTGTTTATCATGTAGATTTCCTCGTTTTATTTTGTTGTTGTCCAGTTAGTTCGGTTTGGTGAAATGCTTGTAGTCGAAATGTCAAGTAGACAATTATACATGTAAACCCTGTCGGCGAATAAAACTCTACTTCGATTGTGATTTGCTATTTCATTTTATTAGTGCCACTGCTTTTGGTTGGGAGTACCGTCATGGCCCCTATTTTCCTAATGAGATATTATTCCCCAGTGTGGTATTTACACTTATGGAAATGTTCCATAAAAGTGAGATAGTACTGATTAAAAAAAAATGCTAAGAGCTTTACTCGGTAATGAAGAGTGAAAATGACATTTACATACTTAGATAAATTTAGGGCGTACAAGTCCTAATGCCCTGACCATTTCTTGGTAATAGACATAACTTTTACATATATACATTCAAAATTTAGTTGGTGAGAGTGCATTCCTCGCTCCACTGACCCTCTCTCTCTACTCCCTTCCTCACACTAATTTTTTGATTGACTAACTTATTAACTGAATGTCACTGACTGTTTTCTTTGTTGTGCTTTACTTTTTTGCTCATCGAAGAAAGTTTCAGTTTCTTCGTGGCTGTTTCCTTTGTCCTGTCCAGTACCAATTCGTTTGTGATATAACTTTGTGAATTCTCTATTCTCATAAAATTTTATCTCATCAGGGTAATAGAATGCACTCTCAGAGTGTTTAATCATCGTTTTCAGTCGATACAATTTTCAGGAAAAAAGCAGTGGTTTTCTTAATTTCCTTTTGCTTTGCTTTAGGACCTTTTAGCAGGCGGGTAATTGGCCCATAGGCATTACCGGAGAATAATTTTGAAGTAAAGAATTAGATTCATTTCAGTGTTAAGTATTTTTAAATTATTAGACACAATTTTGACAGAGCTGTTTCAACAGTTTCAGTTAAATTGTTTTCCAGTTAAACAGCACTACATGTAGCAGTGTTATAATGAGTGTGAACTTTATGGAGGGTTTTAAAGGTTTATTATTATTTTTTAAGATAACAGAAGACAACAAAATATACATGTGTATACAGTATAACCTGATGTTGGTGTTGGTTGTGAATTGCAATTCATATTAGTCATCTTATTACAGGTGAGGGGAAAAAGTTCAGAAAGTTCAGAACGTCTCTTCCACCAGCACACCTGCATTCTACAGGTGCAATCATTGAGTTGTTATATATATATATATATATATATATATATATATATATATATATATATATATATACACACACACACACAGAGAGAAATGTAAAGTTATGAACTTAACATTAAAATCTGACATTTGGATGCCTCCTTTGCTAAAGTTAGTCACCATTTAATTGTTTTCACTCCCTGTGAATTCATAGAGAATTACTACCTAATGTAGAAGTCCTGTCTTCATTAGTGAGGGAAAATGACACTGCAAAAAGTTACAAAAAAAAGTTGCAATGAAATTAAAAAGAATTGTGAATGTTGATAATGACTTGGTGTACACTGTACATCATGTAAAGGTATGTGGTGAGTGCCAAAGGCATAACATTTCATGCATTTGCCTTTTCAGGACAAATTATATAACAGTGACATTTTAAAAGATGTGATCAGAAAAATAATGAGTATTGTCCAGGCAGTACCAGTTTATGGACGGCACATGCAGACAGTAAGAGGTGCTGTAAGCATTACCAGGTAATTAAGTTGGTTTTATGCTTATGACTTCTTGTACTTGGATTTTGTGCCATTTCGTCACAAGAATAGGTAATGAAAGATGCATAAGTTGATGCAATTTATTTTCAAAGGCAAACTTAAAAGTCTGCCTATGGTGGATACCAGTTGTGTGTAAAGTGAATGTAAAGCAAACACACTGTTAAAGATGTACGTGCATGTTGATATTGAATAATCTGAAATTTCAGTGAGTTTGAAAATATATTATATCTATGACAGTTCTGAGGTGAGGGCTGTTACATGTACATGTAAATAGCTCATGCTCGATTTTTTACTTGTTATGATTTAGCTGCCAATATGTTCTGTAAAGTAATTTTAATAGTCATCTGTTAGTGTGCAACGATAGAGATAGAGATATCTAACCAAATAATGTACGGTGTAAATTAATTAACCAAATTATGCTGTTTTCAGTTGACCATTACGCTACTACATGTACATTGTAATGTGATGTTGAAGCGCACAAATTTACAAACATGCCCAGTGTCAACTTGTCAAATGTATGAACTGGCCAGCCAGTCTAGATTACAAAACTTTCTGAAAGTTGGTCTTACCAGGTAAGATATATCTTAAAGCATATTTTGTAATTAATGATTTCTCAGACATTGTTTTCTTCAAGAAAAGATTCATACCCCACATGGAGGTTTTTTTTCTTTAAGAGCTCCCTGCTCCTGTTACTTTAGAATTTCTAATAACTGGCCATGAATGGGTGTTGGGTGTGAATATCTTCTGTAACTGCACACTCAGATTAAGTCAGCAAGAACATCAGTATTTATCGTGACAAAGTCTGATTTTAAGTTATATGTACAACCAAACAGCCTGGATGGCCCTTCGATTGGGACTTTACACATTGTTGTACTGCAATGTTCCAGTTTCTTGTTTAAAGCGAATTGCATGTGCGCTCAAAAGCAAGTCGCCAAGTTCATAACAGTTATATATGTTTGCTTTGCATCTCAGGACAGAACTGCCACTGTAAAAGTTTTGGTACCATCCCCCTAGCATTTGATTCACTACTGTAGACACTCCGTAAACAACTAGCAATGAAGTACACTGTATATCAATGAAAGGAATGTCATCTGTTGGTTACAAATTATAATCGATATGTCTTTGTATGTTCAGTGGTGTTCAAGTAGCAGCAAAATACAGTATGATTACATCCCTGTTCCTGTCAGTCAATACACGAACAGTGTACACATGGACAGCCTGGATTAAAACATCAAAGATTTTCAAAGCAACCATGGCCAGGTGAGATATTTCTAAAGAAATATAAATTCAAGGTCCTTATGACTGCTTACAGGGATTGATTTTTATTGTAAACAATATCTTACTGAGTGTATTTTTCTTGTGTACTAATTGTTGTAGAACACAGAGACCACTGTCATGACAGAGATATTAATGTGTGAAAAGTTCCATTAAAAAATGCACTGGGAGCAAATTAAATCATCATAGATGCAGCTTCTGAGAGATCCCCAATATTAATGGAACATACATTGTACATACATGTAAAAGAGTTCAATAATTTATTCCTTAAGATTGTAATGCTTTGTTTGGTCTCTCTATATTCACAGACAACTTGATGCCTTAATAATTTCTGCACTAAGTTCATTGAACAAACTGACTTGGAAGTTGGGTTCTGCAACCCATACTGTGTGTAGTAATATCATACAGCTGTAGCTGCAACATTGTGACAGATAAACTGTATTACATTATTAAGAAACACCTATGATAATGGTAATGATAAATGTATTAACTAATTATTTATAGTGTGTGTTAAATTAATCAGTTTTTCTTAGAGATCATTTACTCATCATGTCATGGTTTATTTAAATACTTGCTTTTTTGGCTTAAAAATGATATTTATTGTGCGTGGTTTATGTTGCTCTTAAATCAATTTTGTGATAACCTGCATTAGGCATGGCATAAATTAATATTTTGCCAACACGAAATGGAGAACTGAGTCTTAAACAAAGTTGCAGGATTAGTATTTTTTTGCAGAAAGAAAGAGTTGAGAAATTTGTGACATTCTACCGACAGCCTTGCCATTTGCAATGTCCAATAAGGTTAATTTGTTCCCTAGTGTTGTACAAGTAGTGTTCTCTAATTTATAAATTATTTCAATCTGTTGTTTAAATGATTGCCTTATAACCCCATGTCCAGCTTTGGTGCATGCAGGATACTATTGATGTATTGTTTATTCATTTTGCTGTAAATGATCTTTAATTGATGTGTCAATCAAAACATATCTTTGATATGCTGGCTTTTTCTGACAAATGTACCTATGCCTCATAATCTTTGAGTGTGTTTGGTTGTGTAGTGCAGACAAAATACACGTACATAATATAACTTACTTATAGCTTACTTATAATTCTTGGTATAATTTAATCATAGCAAAATTAATTAATGGAACCCAATAACAGCTCCTGTAGTCCACAATCTCAGTCGAGAAAAAGAACAAATCACATCGGAATTGAATAATAAAATTATTATCAGAAGCCAATGCAAGTATTCATGATCAGCAACAAAATATCATATTTATCGTTCATGCCAGAGTGATTTTGCTTATACTTGTACTTTGAGAGATGGTGCAAACCCTTTCAGCAGGAGGAGACTCCATACAAAAATGAGGATAGCTAACTATCTTTGGGGATCAAGTTAGAAAACAAAACTTTTTAACTTTTTACATGTGTATACTACTTTGGTATTTTTGTGAGATTTCATGTGGTAGAAATTTGGGGACTGAGTATATTGTAACCACTGCATTTCAGTCATACCCCACAACAACAAAAAAATGTGTAAACTTCTATTGTGCGGGAGTCCCCATGTTAACTACGAAAGAATATAATGATTAATGACAATGTCTTGTCTTTCTCAATAAGAAAGAACAGGAAATGCCACCAAAAAGCACAGAAGACAGTTATGTTATGTGATTAACATTTTTGGTGGCTCCCCTGAAATGCTTGAAATCATGGCTCTATTTTCATCATCACACCATCTTACACCTCGATCTGCTGATGTAGTCCTAGTTCGGGCTGAAACTATAAAATCGCTCGCAGTTTACTTCACACACATGTACATGTTGGATTATTTTCATTAGTAACAACATTCCAAAAAATAACTGACGAGCTCCGCTTTTAGGCTTGGCTAAATCTATATATTCGAACACTTCGAGTCATTCACGAGTATTAAATTTGAATACGGAAAAACAGGCCGGATTCGTCTAGAATCTTCCAGGTGTATTTCGAGTCAGTCGTAATCGAATACGTCAGAACATTGCGGCATACGCGGCGTGCGCCGATCCGTATTCGAGCGAATTCGGGCCCGAATATTTGGCTTTTCGCGCAGTGGCGAACCTTCAAAACCAGGCACTCGCGACAAAACGATCCTTAAAACAGCGAAATTCAAGCTGAGATATAACTTTGTAATCTATTACAAAACGTTATAGCAAGTCAGAATGCTGTCGCGGGTGACACATGTACGAAACTCAAGGCTTTTCATTGCATTGCTGATTTCCGTCGTTTTCGCCGTGTCAGTCATCATTTCCTTTTTGCAGAAAAGCGACTTGTGTCATCGCGGCATTTCACCTGGTACACCGCAAGATGCTCCACAGAACGTTGCCCTCGCCATCAACAAACAGTCGTTTAGCCCGGCGGCTGTAAAGGAAGTTGCGCTCACCATCAAGAAAGAGTCATTTAGCCCGGCTGCAAAAGTTCCATTCTCAACAGCTAAAGAAGTCACTCTTCCACACCGAACCTATTTAACATCCCGTACGCGATGCACCCAAACATTATTCCTTCTGATTTTGGTTGCAACTGCTCCAGACAATATTGATAGAAGGAAAGTTATTCGGAAAACATGGGCAAGCGATCCATCAATGAACATAAGATGGAAAACAATGTTTCTTGTCGGTCAAGCGAAAGACAGTACACAGGATGAATATTTAAAAGCTGAGAACTTGATGTACAATGACTTAGCACGAGGAGCACAGAGAGACACTTACCAAAATCTAACACTGAAGACACAAATGGGTCTGGAATGGGCGGCAAAATATTGCGACTTTCAGTTTGTAATGAAAACATACGACGATGTCTTTGTCAATCCTTACAGACTAATGGACTATCTAGGAAACCCCGACACACCTAAAACTGAGCTGTATCTCGGATACGTGAGGTACAATGGGAAACCTCACCGTGAGGGAAAGTATGCAGTGTCCGTGGAAGAGTACAATAAAACCAGATATCCTGACGTTTGTGGCGGCGTAGGCTACGTGCTATCGTCAGACCTTGTCCTGAAAATGGTGGAAATGTTTGATGCCAAGAAACCTTTGAAGCTTGAAGACGTGTACATAGGTACATTAGTGGAAAGGCTGGGAGTGACAGATGTGCGACACCATCAAGGATTTCGTCCTTTGCAGTTTGGGCCATGCAAATATTTCTCGGATACTATTGCTTATCATCAAGCCTCGATAAATTGCATCGAGAAATTGTTTAATCAAACGATGAAAGAAAGACTGGAAGATGAAATTAAAAAATCCAATCTGACGACGATGTCTTTGTCAATCCTTACAGACTAATGGACTATCTAGGAAACCCAGACACACCTAAAACTGAGCTGTATCTCGGATACGTGAGGTACAATGGGAAACCTCACCGTGAGGGAAAGTATGCAGTGTCCGTGGAAGAGTACAATAAAACCAGATATCCTGACGTTTGTGGCGGCGTAGGCTACGTGCTATTGTCAGACCTTGTCCCGAAAATGGTGCAAATGTTTGATGCCAAGAAACCTTTGAAGCTTGAAGACGTGTACATAGGTACATTAGTGGAAAGGCTGGGAGTGACAGATGTGCGACACCATCAAGGATTTCGTCCTTTGCAGTTTGGGCCATGCAAATATTTCTCGGATACTATTGCTTATCATCAAGCCTCGATAAATTGCATGGAGCAATTGTTTAATCAAGCGATGAAAGAAAGACTGGAAGATGAAATTAAAAAATCCAAGAGTATGAAAACTGAGGAAAACAAACAACTATATAGTAATACCTCCGGTCAACTATGAATACCGGCAGTCAGAGACGCTTAATCACCCGAATTTCAGCTCCTAGTATCGTTTCAATTCGGCCTGGCTGGCGAATTTGATGGAAAACCTCGTATTTGGGTGAAGCAAACGGAAAATAATTGGTGGCAGACTTTGACACAACGCTCTCAAACATGGTTAACAAAGTGTGGCATCAAACTGAGGCCCTTAAACCCTTAGTCTCGTTTAAAACTCGATCACTTCAGCAGCTAATGTTTGCCTCTCTCATTTTGTTTACTTTCTGATTCAGTATGTAAGTCGATTTATGTTCGAAGGAAGCAATTATACTTTCCCCCTGCGGCAGAAATGGGCTTCAAATGCGCTTATAATCAAAACGCCCGACAAATTGCCCGTCAGGTTGTTGTATGCCTAAACGAACAAGAAAAGACAAGTACTGAACCAAAATCTGTAGTAGTCCCTTTTATTTCACTAGTCAGTCTCTATATATTTTATATATAAACAAGGTGATTTGTATATCTGTTTTCAGAGTGCTCAGTAGTAAACTAGAGCGTGATTATAACAGATGACGAACTGAGGAACTGTAGATCCTACTTGACATTTTATTACTATTTAGTTTCGTAGTACACAGCTTGTGTGCAGCACTCATGAAATAAAATTGCCAAATGCGAATTTACATCATTACACTGATTTGAAATACACATGCAACCGTTGGAAATATGATAGCTACAATAAGTGAACGCTTTTACAAAAAAAAAGGAAAATTGGAAATTATAGATAAACACTGTTGCTATTGTATAACAACAGAAGCTTTAAAAGTTAAAATTTAGCATTTTTCCGGAAGAATTTGTTTGCATGTCTACATGAAGTTATCAGTTCATTCCATTTATTCAGAGAGGCTAACTCAGGTTTACAAAGGTACTTCTCCCAGAGGCATAGGTTACATTGATTTGAAGTGGGGTTATATGGGGCAGCTTGCTTTAAAATCTTTCAAGTGACTTTGAACTTTGATTTATTGTCAAAGTCACTTGGAGGCTGCCCCATGTAGGCCCGCTTCAAATCGATGTAACCTACGCCTCTGGGAGAAGTACTTTATTATTTGTAAACCTGAGTTAGCCTCTCTGAACAAACAGAATGAACTGATTAGATAACTTCATGTAGACATGCAAACAAATTCCTCCTGAAAAATGTTAAATTTTAAATTTTAAATCTTCTCTTGTATTTCAATAATAACAGAGTTTATTCCTAATTTCCAGCTTTCCTTTGTTTTGTAAAAGCATTCGCTTATTGTAGCTATCACATTTCCAATGGTCGCTTGTGTATTTCAAATCAGTGTAATGATGTAAATTCCCATTTGGCAATTTATATCTGATGAGTACTGCACACAAGTTGTGTAGTACAAAACTAAATAGTAATAAAATGTCAAGTCAAATCTACATTTGATCAGTTCGTCATCTGTTATTTTATATATACATTATATTAAGGTACATGTAAACCCTGTTTCATTGATGACCACTACAAATTTCAAGACAATTTGCTATAGTAATGTCAAACTACAGTGAAACTTTGATATCATGAAGTGCCAAGGAATTGGCAAAGTATGTTCACTATAACAGGGTTTTGTATCAAGGTTCTTTTCTGTATAGTCTACTATTACTGGGGCCATGAAAATCATTCGTTATACTGAGGACCTCGTTATATAGAGGCTCGTTAAATCGAGGTTCCACTGTACTAACCATATTCCTTCCAAAGGTAAATATTGAAAATTGAGTTTTATTACTCATTTAGGTTATTAGCCTTAGGAGGAATTTGTTTGCATGTCTACATGAAGTTATCTAATCAGTTCATTCTGTTTGTTCAAAGTGACTGTTAGCCACTCATTTCAGGTTAAGAGCTGAAAGTTCAGAACAATATTGAATTTGATACTCAAATTTTGATTGGATTAATTAATGCATAAAAAGTTTGCACCATATCTAGCAAAAAATGAAAGGCTTCTAGAGCTTGCCTACCTTTGTCAGTGCAAAATGAAACATAATCTGTAACCTTGAACATTGTTGCTTGAATCGCTTTTAATGTTTTTAAGCCCACAAACTCTGGCCCTCACATCCTTTCATACTTTGTTTGCACTGTAAACTTGATTAATGTGCAACACAACTCTCTCTTCTCTCAAAGGCATCTTAAGTATGTTTTTACATGCACTAGAAACCCAGGTGCTTACAGTGTAGCTTTCCAAATGTGACTGTAAAACTTTTTGGTCATCAATCCTGTCAACACTTAGTGTTGATCTCAGGTCTTGGTTTGAATTTTCAGCTCTTTGTCTTGAGGTTACCCTATATCTTTCAGAGTGTCTTGCACCCACGCCATTTAGCATGTCTAATTAAAGCCAATAAAGGTGGCTATCAATCCACACGTACATGTATACCAAGAATTTGGAAATCAAATGAATTATCAAATTTTTCAGGGTTTCTCTGTGCGAGCATCCAAATCACTTTTTGAAAGCTAAGTCAAAGTGAGTCTGCCTCAAATTTTGGACAGTAGCTAGTTTATCATCCATGTCTGTTAATTTTTATTTTTGAAATATTTTTTCTCTGAGAGTGATTTTTGAATGATCGCTCCACCATTCTTTAATCCTGTTTTGGAAATGTTCTGTAACTTTTTACTGCGATTGAATATGGCAACACACAGGCAATATTTTTAGTGTTTTGTGTCCAGAAAGTGAGAAACAAATTAAATTAACAAGGAACAAAGTTCACTTTGACTTGTACATGCAGCTTTCAAAATGTGATAATAATAATAATAATGATTTGAACGCCAGCACTAAAATGTCTAGAAAAATTTGGCAATTCATTTTATTTGAAAGTCCTTGGTATAGTTTGATAGCCAGCTCTATAAGTTTTAATTTGATATGGGGTTTACATACAATGTCTACGGATTAAATCGGATGCACTACATCCCTTTTGTGTGAGACACCTCTAAAGGTATATGGTAATGTTAAGAGGGTTCCAATTGTTGAACCAAATAATAATGATGTTAGAGTGGTTTTCAATTGTGTCGTAAAACCAAAACCAAAACCAGAACCAATTACTTACCGATTAGACTTCTCAGCTAATCTCGAACTGCAGTAAAACCAAAACCAAAACCAAAGTAATTGTCTAATTACTTTCGACACTCAACTGAAAACCGCTCTAAATATGGAAAGCAGCAATTCATTAATTCATCCCTAATTCTCTTTCGTAACATAGCAGCATCTAGTTCTAAAGTTTGCATACAAAATGTAAGTGTTTTTTTAGACTGCTTCTCAGATGGTTCCGAACTTCTGCTTTTTCATAATATAGCAGCATCTAGTTAGAAAGTTGCATGCAAAATGTTATAGAAGTGGTTTTTTAGACTTTGCATCTCAAATGCTTCATTATGCCTTTTCATAACACAGCAGCATCTAGTTATAAAGTTTGCAAAAAAATGTTGTAGTGTTTTTTAAAGACTTTGCTTCGCAGATGGTTATGCTTTTTCATAACAAAGCAGCATCTAGATATGAAGTAAATGGATACAAAATGTTATAGTATTTTTTTAGGTTTTACTTCTCAGATGGTTCCTTATACTTTTTCATAACATAGAGTCTTGGCAATGTAAATTCTTCCATAGTTTGATGAAAATAAACATACACGAACAAGTAACATAAGTTTTATTATTTCAGTATTAATAAAGTATTATTTGAAATGAAATGAAGATGTCATAACGGCAGTTGTTTCCTTTTTGTTGGGATAACATGCATATTGTCCTGGTAATTTCTTTCTTTTGGGTGGGTTTTGTTAGGAATCCAAAGGAATTTAAAAGTGTGTGACACTCGGCAGTTTGAACACAGTTTGGGGGATATACAAGCTTTGGTATGGGTCCTCAGTACTTCACGTTGGCGTCGGTATTCAATCACGAATACGTTTCATACTTTACATGAGTCTCGTGTTCCAGTCGAACACCACAGAGCACTTGAAGTGTGTCGTTTAGAATACCTTAAAACCTCACGTATGCCTCAGTATTCAAACATGAACACGTTTCATACTTCGCATGAGTCTCGTGTTCCAGTCGAACACCACAGAACACTTGAAGTGTGTCGTTTAGAATACCTTAAAACCTCACGTATGCCTCAGTATTCAAACATGAACACGTTTCATACTTCGCATGAGTCTCATGTTCCAGTCGAACACCACAGAACACTTGAAGCAAGGGGGATGAAAGGACTTCCCATGATGCTTTGGTGTAATCTGATCGTTTTCCATGATGACCACGTCGACAAATCGGATGTTTGGAGCGTAAAAAAGCGTTGGTTTCGTGTCCAATTTTTGACTTTGTTTCGACCTCTCGGTGAGTATTTTTGTTTTCCATGTGTTCTTTACGTTTTCAATTACTGCTTCAACCCAGGGGGGGATGAAAGGACTTCCCATGATGCTTTGGTGCAATCTGATAGTTTTCATGATGACCACGTCGACAAATCGGATGTTTGGAGCGTAAAAAAGCGTTGGTTTCGTGTCCAATTTTTGACTTTGTTTCGACCTCTCGGTGAGTATTTTTGTTTTCCACGTGTTCTTTACGTTTTCAATTACTGCTTCAACCGTTCTTGATCAATAATCATTGTTTATATTCTTTCATTCAGGGCTATGTTTTTGTGCAACATGCCGTGACGAGGTCATTGTTGTTCCAATGTAAGCGGAACAAAGGTCAGAACACACCAGCTTTTACGTTACGTTTGTGAATACATTTGAGCAATGAAGTTTAAAATTGTTAGTATAAAGTTCAGTAAGCAATATGTGCTTAAATGTATTCTAATGTACTCAGGTTTAATCATAGTAATAAACGGTCAAAATTTACGTAAATATGGCGCCAAGCGGCCATTGCGCTGTCTTCTCCTGTTGCAGTTTTCGAGGAAATAATTGTTATAAATCGTTGAATGGCGCAATGTTTGGGCCATTTCGTCCATTTTATTACTTTTCTCGATTGGAAATAAGTTTAGCTTTGTTATTTGAAGATGACTGGTTTGCCTGTGAGGTTTTTTACGAAAGGAAATCTTTCTTTTCGGCCCTCTTATCAACAGAGTCTATTAATATGGATCGGAAGAGGTTACATGTAGAAACGGGGAACACACCAAACAAGCCGCTGAGAAAAAGACGGACTCCAACTGGTTCTTCAAGAAAGTCTCTTTTCGGCAGTTCTCCGTCAGGAAAGCCGGTTAGTAAAATGATTTTTTGGTTAATTTTACAATTTGAGATTTAACCTATCAGTGAAGCATTTTCCCTCCAGAGAATCATCTGGTCAGAAGGTTTTGTCACATTGTTTATTCGTGCAGTTTTTCTCTTCCCAGATTTCCTTATTCTTTAGTCTTAATCTTTAAATTTCAACATTTTTTAAATTTTTTGGGGTGTATATTTTAAGCTTTTTTATTTTGCAGAATTGAAGATTTCGAAGCATTAAATTTTTGTATATTACATCATTGAGAATAATATTAATTCTGTTTAAACAAAGGTACCACAACCAAGATTAGTCACAAGACTTAAAGGAGTTAATACTTCGCCAAAAGTTTTAAAATTTAACTCGAAGAAGCAAAGGATTGTTTGGCAGAGGAAAGAGGATGTGGCACTTGTACAGTTTGTTGCCTTACACAAAGACTTGCAGCCAACAAAAAGTGAATGGCCTTCGCTAAATCCGAAGTCAAAATACTGGAAAGATGCTGCTGAGTACATCAAACAGACAGCTGGAACAAAGTTTCTCAGAGAGGGTTGGTGCATCCTTTAATCTAGCACAAATTTATAGTATGCTGACAAGAGGAGGTCCACTTAAGAAATAAAGGTTGAATACCCATAACTTCCATACCTCAAGTTTGATACTGAAATATCGAACGTTTTCCTTTTGGGATAATTTGCGGAGTTTTATGTCTGATATCACTTAGTTGTCTTGCCTTTGGAATGTTGTTACAAGACACTAAATGCAATCACTCATTAGTGACTAAAAATAATGTCTTTTAAATTGGTAGTCGCACATAAAAAATAATTTATTCAGTTCACTTCACTTTGCGTGTCACTGATTTTTTGGTCTGTGAATGACAATTATTATGTATTCCATGTTTGTTGAGGTGCTAATTGTTACCCTTCATATTTTTTAGGATCATCAATCCGCCAACGAGTGGTGGTATACATGAAAGGCCATTATAAAAGTGTTGATGAGGCAGAAGACGAATATGGATTATCTGTGGATTCCTACCTAGGGGAGCAAAATGTCCTTAATGAAGAAGAAAAAGAGCTGCAAAGCTCTTCTGATGTGTTAAATGCCATTGATCACCTTGGACGGTCACAACTGGTTGACATGATTTTCAAGGCTTTCAGTAGAGTGATTGATAAAAATAATTTGCTTTTAACACTGTTAACACAGATTTCTTTCCGAGAACACCTCAAAGATTTGATTGTTGCTCTACACCCCCACCTGCATGAACAAGATCAAAGAATGCTGCTCAACAAATGGTTTCTTCAGCAAGCTACAGAGGTGGGAATTGACAGCAATCCGGCAGATTTTGCAACCCTGTCCTTGGAAGCAATGCTAATGCTTCAAAGAAATGACAAGCCCAATTTGGTTTACAAGTGGTGCAGCTGCCTCTACAATGATGAAGGCAAGCCGAGTTTGGATTTAAACCGAATGCCCCTTGGGATGCTGCAGTACATCATAGAGTTCTTCAGCTGTACACATGTTGCCCAGGTTTGTACAATAATCTGTATGAATGGTTGTTGAAAAGGTCATGGTAAATTAGGGTAGTGAAGGTGTAAATCGTCATGCCTGGATCAGGTTATCATAATGGTAACTCATCAAGTCTCCCTGTCTGTGGAAGTGTTTGTTTCTATGTAGTAACTAATGGCTTATGTGAAAATATCTTGAATATAATGTAGTTTCATGGCAAAGCTGTTGTTACATTTATTCAGTATATAGCTACACAGATGCTCTTGCACAACAATCAGAGCACCTCTCTTGTTTTTATTTCTGAGAATAAGGTTATTTAAATATATCTTTTAGATAAGAGAAACCCCCGACTATAAGATGTGGCAGGACACCTTGGATGCTGAGTTCGGTGGGGGCAAATTTAAGCGCCTCTTTCGTGGGCCTATGTGGAGTGGTTGTGATAGAAAAGACATAGGTAACCCAAGAAAGGTAATTAAAAGTTATTCATTGACGTTCAAGTTTACTTAGAAAATGTGTTTAATCAGGAGAAAAGTAATACTGTACACAGTTCTGAGTGGACAGTTATGTTGGGACTACATATAAATAGGCCTCACTGAAAAAGGTGTGTAGCTCTCAACACGAGGTTAGTAAGTCCCAGTTTTATATTGCATTACTCATTAGAAATGACCCTTGTATCCTTTCATAGGAAATAGATACAAGTTAATTTTTAATACAGAGATAATAATACTTCTTATTTCAGGCAAGGGTAAATGTTCCCTGTGTAAGTACTCAAACTCAGAATAAAAGTATGTGGAAGTCACCATTTAGCACCAAGCCGGAAATCCAGGTAGGAAGAAAATCTAAAATTATTCATTCAAAATGTCTTAGTTATTCGGTTTGTGGATGCAAACTCTATTTTGAATGAAAATTGAAATAACCTGTCTGTATAAATTTAATCTTAGCAAGAAACTTCAAACTTACATTTCAAATAAAATTATAGAGGAATGCTATTTGGAAAATAGATGAACAATCAAACACCAGTTGTACAAATTCATAAAAAGGAATACCAGTCAATTTGTGATTGTGTTGTGTTATGGACATTTTTGTTTCGATTTTCTCCAGAGTAGTTTTTGTAAAATTGTAAATGTATGAGTAAATAAGTAAAGTTGTTGTTGTTTGCGTAACAAGTAAGCACCTCTTTAGTTTGGTTCATGTTGTGTTTTGGTTTTCAGATAGAAGCAGTAAAAGAATTAGTGAAATGCAACCCCAAGGGTCGGTTTTGGATAAAGGCTGATGGGACTGATGTGAAAGCAGCCTTACAGGAGTCATTGCGAAGAGAGTGGAATGGTGACGTGGATTTGCTGGATGGTAAGCTGCAAGACATACGGAGGGAGTATGAAGCAAGAATATCCAGCTGTGAAACAATAACTAAATACAATAACATCAGCAGGGAAGATTTAGTTATTGCATTTGCAGCACCGATTACTGCCTTAGAGGAAGACATTGCATTTCTTGATGGTGGTCTTCAAAAAGCAGAGTCTTTTCGTTCAAAGTTCAACAACCCCAGCACCACAGTTGAGACTCTGAAAAGCCTTAATTGGGACATTGTAAAATTTCAGACACTGTTGGAACAGGCAACCTTCTTCAAGGAGCAAATCAGTACTTTCATTGCTGACTTGAATTCTTCACAATCACAAGCACCAGTAGCACCTAACTGGAGACTGTGGCTGAAACAATCCCCTGGCTACTTGCAATTCTTGCGAAACCTCTTCAAGAAAAAGCGGATTTGCGCAACACACATTCTTGTTTTCATGGTGGCTGACGAGCAGCGTATCTGCAAACCTTACGCCATTCCCATCCAGTATGTGCCTTATAAAGGGATTAGAGACCAGGAAGTGAGGGATCTCACCAAGAAAATCAAAATTGAAATGACCAAGGCACATCTCAAAGTTGTTGGTATGTACTCTTTTTTGACATAATGAACAAAAAAGATATGAATAGGCGAAGCATGTCTGTTCTGTTCCAGTTTGGGTTTTGTCAATCTTGCCGACCAATTCAAGGAAGGATATTCTTATGCCTGGATTAAAAGACCATCCCTTGTTGTAGCGTCTACAATTTGATGATATTGTTGACAAAAAGTCAATAACAGGCACCAAGTAGGAACCTTCCTCTCCTGGTTGCTGCCCATGGCTCACAAACATTGTTGCTGAAGCTCCTTTGTGTTGAATATCTTTTTGTTCTGCTATCTGTAGGTACCAGTACTGATGGTGAGTTTGAGCAGTTAAGGAGGAGGGGTGAGACCCGCCCCCTGCACATTTAGCAGCTAGCTCATGATGCTCGTGACAGTGTCAGCAGGATGAGTGAAACAACTTTGTTGCCGATGCTTGAATTGCAAGGAGGTAATAACAGTATAGTATCTGTCCTAAACACTGTAGGCCACATTTGACCACTATTTTGTTTTGGTGTCCTGTGACCTGGATTTTAGATCATAGTTTCTAAATGTACAAGTACTTTTGTACCACAGTCAAGCCCCTATTCAGTGGCCACTTACTAAACAGCCACCCTAGTAGGCGGCCAGTAATCAAGTCCCGATGAGGGCTTTTCTATTGTTTTTACCTCTATTAAGTGGCCAACCCCTTTTAATGGCCCACTATCCATTTCCCCGAGGGTGGCTGTTTAATAGGGGTTGAACTGTAGGATGATTGGCAGTCTAAAGATCCTCAAAGTCAATTGACATTGTTTTCTGTCAAGTGCAGTTGCAATAGTTTGTTTAATGGTTATATTTCATGATCTTTTCAATTAAAATGGCACTTGAAATTAACACTAAACGAACTAGTAAGACTCATTTCAAGTAATCATACAAAGTTTCAATAAATTTGATTGCAGTTGATGCCAATGGTCTTCCAGTTGTGACCCGTCCAAATTCAGCTATCCCACATGAGGTTATTTTTCAACTGCATGAGCTGAGAAACAACCAGATGTTGAGCTTGGAAGATGCAGTTACATTTGTTAGAGGGAAACTGGTCCCTGATGGGCTGCACCATACCCCTTCAGAAAGGATACACCTGAAAGTTTGCTTGACAAACTAAGATCTGTGGTGGCCACATACCAGTTCAGATGTGATTTCCAGCACTGGAAACATCAAGGTGTTGATTTCAGCCTGTATGTGTATGTGCCAGAGGTGGACCCAATCACTGGTGACATTCACCATGAAAGAGCAGACCACAACCACCTACTAAAGAGAATAGCTAAGCACACCAGGGATGGCAACAACAGTGAGCTCATTTATGAAAGGTTTGATGAAGCCATGCGCAACCCCATGACGGGACTCACCCATGCAGCATTGGTTGGTTCACACAAGCAGTCAGTACCAGATGCTGAGAAATTGCTCTCTTTTCATGTGGCCAAATTTTTCAAAGACAACCACTACCTTGCAGAAGCAGAATACGTTGAGACGGTTGCTTTATGGCATGAAGCATCTGATGGGCGTGGCCTAAGTCAACTACAAAGATGCAGGCAGAACTATCAGATGCTCAATTACATCCTTGATGAGTGGATTCCTTGGCATCAGGACAATTCTGATCTGTCCACACTTGACATAAACAAGTAAATTTATGCTCATAAACTATTCTTGACATATCCCTGTAATATGCAGTTTACTCCAACAGAGGGCTGCAGGTTAAAGGGGAAAGCAAATCTTTGAAAGATCTGTGTAGATAAAGTACAACAAGAATGTGGCATGAACAGCATTGCAAACATGTTTAAGAAAATGTAACCATGTGAATGAAAATCATCACAAACCCTTTCCATAATTTGTGTTTTGACCGTTGACTTTTTACAGGAAGAGAATCTTCATTTAACTATGCCTTCATTGCAATTTGCTGCCTCATCCATGGAAATGAATGTTCAATAGCGTTCCATGGCACGTTATTGAAAACGAGGAAGACATCGACGACGCCGTGTTTATTTGGAATCAATTGTTCTCTGAAATAGCTGACCTGCATGCGCCTGTAAAAAGGCCAAGAATACGATGTGTTCCGTTGCCGTGGTTGAATGATAAAATCAGCGAGGCAATGAAGGATCGTGATTTTCACCATCGTAAAGCTGTAAAAACCAAGACTGTTTTTCACTGGGCTTGCTATAGGAAGCTAGGAAATAGGGTCAATCGCGAAGTCAAGGCAGCAAAATCCAGGTATTATTGTGACTTGATTCTAGAGGCAAAAGGGGATTCAGGGAAGATCTGGCAGGCGATGAATGAGGTGTCTTCGCGTAAGACAAAATCCTCGAGCCCACAATGTATCGTGGTTGATGGTGTTGAACACACCACTCCAGCCTCTATTGCATCCGTGCTCAACTGTTATTTCGCATCCATTGGCAGAAGTCTTGCAAATAAAATATCAGCTGCTGCTATGTTCCCAGTCAGATCGGCCACGAAATTACAGTCTTTCTCGCTCTACGAAGTTGATGAGGAAACAGTACTCAAGCATCTGCTTTCTCTAAAGACAAATAAAGCTATTGGCTTGGACAACATCAGTGCGACACTTTTAAAGTGTGGTGCGCGTGCTATTTGTCCCTCGATCACCAAGTTACTGAATCTCTCTATTCGCACTGGCAATTTTCCTGAAATATGGAAATGCTCGAAAGTGGCTGCACTTTTCAAAACTGGAGATAGGACCAATGCGTCAAATTATCGCCCAATTTCTATTCTGCCAACAATGAGTAAAATACTGGAAAAAGTCGTCCATTCTCAATTCTATGACTTTCTAAATTCAAATAACCTCATTTCAAGCGAACAATTTGGCTTCCGTCCCAAGCTGTCTACAACTTCAGCTCTCACCAGTTTTGCAGATGAGGTCCTATTGCATATGGAGAGTGGAGATCTGTGTGGTGCAGTGTTCTTAGATTTGACCAAGGCATTCGATACCGTTGACCATAACATCTTGCTGTCTAAGTTGTCGGCTATCGGTGTCTCGCCCAGTACCCTACAGTGGTTCAAGTCTTACCTGAGTCATCGTAAACAGCGGACTGCCTGTGGTGATGCTGTGTCTGACCCTCTCCCGATGACCTTTGGGGTGCCACAGGGGAGTATTCTGGGACCGCTTCTCTTCTTGGTTTATATTAATGATCTTCCTCTGGCTATAAAGAATTGCAAGGTGACTTTGTATGCTGATGACACGGTCCGTACTACTTTGCTAAGGAGCCACACCTGTTAGAAGAGGCACTGAATGATGATCTCTTGAAAGTTGCTCAGTGGCTACATGGGAATAAGCTAACTTTGAATCTTACTAAGACAAAATCCATGATTATAGGCAGTAATAGGAAACTTGCTGGTATTTCCTCTTTCTCATTATCTATTTTTGACACTGATGTAAATTCTGTAACTAGTTTTAAATATTTGGGAGTTATATTGTCCTCAACTTTTACATGGTCCGACCATGTTGAGTATATTTCATCTATGGTTAATAAGAACCTTGGTCTTTTACGTAGGATTAAGTATTATTTACCTTATAATGCCCGGTTACGTTTTTATAACAGTTTAGTGCTACCTATTTTTGATTATGCTGATTTAGTCTGGGGTGACAAGGACAATGCCTCACTAATGAAAGAATTGCAAATTCTGCAAAACAACGCAGCTAAGTTGATATTAGATAGATCACTTCAATCCTCATCCACTGATGCATTAACAGTCTTGAGATGGCTGAATCTCGAAGAACGTAGGAAATGTCATCGATGTATATATGCATACAAGTGTACTAATGGCCAACTCAATCAATCCTTAGACATTGTAAGAAAGAGTGATATGCACTCCTACAACTCTCGCAATAAAGATACTATAAAGCTCCCCAAAATCCAATACAATTGGGGAAAACAACGTTCACGGTACCACTGTTTCAAAGACTTCAATGAGTTAGACAGAACTGTAAGAAACTCAGCAAGTTTGCCAATTTTTAAGAAGTGTCTTTTTTCTGCTTTTTATAATTAATTATTATTTTTTATTAATCTCTGTAGTGTATATGTTGTAAATATTTATTTATTTCGGTTTTAGCTCTAATTTATAGATTTTAATTGTATCATTATATAGTATATATCTAGTATTAGGACCTCTATGTAAACCACTTTTAGTGATGGAGCTTCCTAATAAAAGATTGTTACTACTACTATAGCACATAGTACAAGAAGTTGACATTGTTTACTCTGGTTTGAATTTGTAGGCCTATAGGGGGTTTGAGAGGGTTTTCTCGAGAAACCATCATTGAAGTGACAACCAACATTGAAAGTCAAGAGTTTCGTCGTCCACAAAATCAAGAAATTGGTTATGTGGAGAATCCCCGCGCATCGGAAACTGATGACCTTGAGTGCTTTTATGGTATGTGCCACACTTGGTTGGGTCCATATTTCACCCTCAAGGATTTCATGCTAAAGTGGAGGAAGATTGTACGGTATGTACATGTGTGGGATCCTGTGAATATAGTGGCCACTTCTATCTCATACCCGGGTTTCACGGTTGGGAAGAAATGTTCTGAATTTGTGCCTCAAAATTAACTACTGTTTCAAAAAGACTAATTTTGTGCATCATGGATTATTCAGTCAAGGAATTAAGTATTCTTCAAGGCCAGGAAAAAGCTGGGGAATTTTTATTTCGATTCAGGGGAAGTTGATGTTTTGAAAATAGCCCAATCTCGATATATCAAAATTCAGCCTAAAATAATAGACCCCAGTACGAAGCTCTAGGGAATAAAACCCCCAAACTATGTATTCATTTCCCAGAGCCTCGTACTGAGGTCTATTGCTTTAGGCTGAATTTTAATATATCGTAATTGATCTATTGAAATAATTTAACATGGCTTATTTAAATTACCACTAAAGGCTGATAGAAACTAGACCTGACATTTTGTATTTTTCTGGTCAAGAAAATTTTAGTGTTTTCAGGGAAAAAGTCAGGGAATTTTGAAATTAAAAGCAATGTCTGGCAACCATATCAGTGACTACACATTGATGTAGGGAAAGCTTTTAATGACCCTTCTTTAATTCTACGCTTTAAGGGAATTTACAAAACGTATGGACCCAGATCTTCCCTTCTTTTACCATACTCTGAATGAAAAGTTCTCAATGGACTTGTTGCCATCTTTTGATGAACCACCATCAGGCTGTGGAAGTGACGATGAAGATTGTGATGACCTAACAAAGAACCCATACCGTTTGCACCGTCTTGTTAGAAATACCAGAGAAGATGGATCCATATTTGCTGCCGGGCGGTCATTTCTTCCAGCCAGAAACAGAACATCGACAAGACAACGATTTCATCGTTTTGATATTGACTTACCCCCTGTTCCTCAAGGATAGCAAATGTATCTTATATTGTATCTGCTTGAAGTGTGTTGCTTAGAATACCTTAAAACCTCACGTATGCCTCAGTATTCAAACATGAACACGTTTCATACTTGCATGAGTCTCGTGTTCCAGTCGGACGCTTCGGAACACTAGCGTGTTGTCTGAATGAACTACGCGGTAGCGTATATTACCTGCATAAAACCCGTTCTTGACGACGCAATACATCTTTGGCTGTGAAAAATGTGACATAACTTTCGTATTCATAGCGTGCGATTCTCGAAAATTAGAGCATACTTGACGTATTCATTAGTATTCGAAGACGTTCACGTCAGAAGTGGCGTCGTGCATCGCGTGTTCCAGTCGCAAACTCTCGAACAACTGAGAGTATTCGAAAATGTTCGAGTCATAAATGATCGCTATATCTTCGAAGAACATCTAATGCAACATTAATCTACCAAAACGTGGCCCGTATGATTTAACCAACACTTCGAGTCATTCACGAGTATTAAATTTGAATACGGAAAAACAGACCGGATTCTTCTAGAATGTTCCAGGTGTATTTCGAGTCAGCCGTAATCGAATACGTCAGAACATTGTGGCATACGCGGCGTGCGCCGATCCGTATTCGAGCGAATTCGGGCCCGAATATTTGGCTTTTCGCGCAGTGGCGAACCTTCAAAACCAGGCACTCGCGACAAAACGATCCTTAAAACAGCGAAATTCAAGCTGAGATATAACTTTGTAATCTATTACAAAACGTTATAGCAAGTCAGAATGCTGTCGCGGGTGACACATGTACGAAACTCAAGGCTTTTCATTGCATTGCTGATTTCCGTCGTTTTCACCGTGTCAGTCATCATTTCCTTTTTGCAGAAAAGCGACTTGTATCATCGCGGCATTTCACCTGGTACACCGCAAGATGCTCCACAGAACGTTGCCCTCGCCATCAACAAACAGTCGTTTAGCCCGGCGGCTGTAAAGGAAGTTGCGCTCACCATCAAGAAAGAGTCATTTAGCCCGGCTGCAAAAGTTCCATTCTCAACAGCTAAAGAAGTCACTCTTCCACACCGAACCTATTTAACATCCCGTACACGATGCACCCAAACATTATTCCTTCTGATTTTGGTTGCAACTGCTCCAGACAATATTGATAGAAGAAAAGTTATTCGGAAAACATGGGCAAGCGATCCATCAATGAACATAAGATGGAAAACAATGTTTCTTGTCGGTCAAGCGAAAGACAGTACACAGGAGGAATATTTAAAAGCTGAGAACTTGATGTACAATGACTTAGCACGAGGAGCACAGAGAGACACTTATCAAAATCTAACACTGAAGACACAAATGGGTCTGGAATGGGCGGCAAAATATTGCGACTTTCAGTTTGTAATGAAAACATACGACGATGTCTTTGTCAATCCTTACAGACTAATGGACTATCTAGGAAACCCCGACACACCTAAAACTGAGCTGTATCTCGGATACGTGAGGTACAATGGGAAACCTCACCGTGAGGGAAAGTATGCAGTGTACGTGGAAGAGTACAATAAAACCAGATATCCTGACTTTTGTGGCGGCGTAGGCTACGTGCTATCGTCAGACCTTGTCCTGAAAATGGTGGAAATGTTTGATGCCAAGAAACCTTTGAAGCTTGAAGACGTGTACATAGGTACATTAGTGGAAAGGCTGGGAGTGACAGATGTGCGACACCATCAAGGATTTCGTCCTTTGCAGTTTGGGCCATGCAAATATTTCTCGGATACTATTGCTTATCATCAAGCCTCGATAAATTGCATGGAGCAATTGTTTAATCAAGCGATGAAAGAAAGACTGGAAGATGAAATTAAAAAATCCAAGAGTATGAAAACTGAGGAAAACAAACAACTATATAGTAATACCTCCGGTCAACTATGAATACCGGCAGTCAGAGACGCTTAATCACCCGAATTTCAGCTCCTAGTATCGTTTCAATTCGGCCTGGCTGGCGAATTTGATGGAAAACCTCGTATTTGGGTGAAGCAAACGGAAAATAATTGGTGGCAGACTTTGACACAACGCTCTCAAACATGGTTAACAAAGTGTGGCATCAAACTGAGGCCCTTAAACCCTTAGTCTCGTTTAAAACTCGATCACTTCAGCAGCTAATGTTTGCCTCTCTCATTTTGTTTACTTTCTGATTCAGTATGTAAGTCGATTTATGTTCGAAGGAAGCAATTATACTTTCCCCCTGCGGCAGAAATGGGCTTCAAATGCGCTTATAATCAAAACGCCCGACAAATTGCCCGTCAGGTTGTTGTATGCCTAAACGAACAAGAAAAGACAAGTACTGAACCAAAATCTGTAGTAGTCCCTTTTATTTCACTAGTCAGTCTCTATATATTTTATATATAAACAAGGTGATTTGTATATCTGTTTTCAGAGTGCTCAGTAGTAAACTAGAGCGTGATTATAACAGATGACGAACTGAGGAACTGTAGATCCTACTTGACATTTTATTACTATTTAGTTTCGTAGTACACAGCTTGTGTGCAGCACTCATGAAATAAAATTGCCAAATGCGAATTTACATCATTACACTGATTTGAAATACACATGCAACCGTTGGAAATATGATAGCTACAATAAGTGAACGCTTTTACAAAAAAAAAGGAAAATTGGAAATTATAGATAAACACTGTTGCTATTGTATAACAACAGAAGCTTTAAAAGTTAAAATTTAGCATTTTTCCGGAAGAATTTGTTTGCATGTCTACATGAAGTTATCAGTTCATTCCATTTATTCAGAGAGGCTAACTCAGGTTTACAAAGGTACTTCTCCCAGAGGCATAGGTTACATTGATTTGAAGTGGGGTTATATGGGGCAGCTTGCTTTAAAATCTTTCAAGTGACTTTGAACTTTGATTTATTGTCAAAGTCACTTGGAGGCTGCCCCATGTAGGCCCGCTTCAAATCGATGTAACCTACGCCTCTGGGAGAAGTACTGTATTATTTGTAAACCTGAGTTAGCCTCTCTGAACAAACAGAATGAACTGATTAGATAACTTCATGTAGACATGCAAACAAATTCCTCCTGAAAAATGTTAAATTTTAAATTTTAAATCTTCTCTTGTATTTCAATAATAACAGAGTTTATTCCTAATTTCCAGCTTTCCTTTGTTTTGTAAAAGCATTCGCTTATTGTAGCTATCACATTTCCAATGGTCGCTTGTGTATTTCAAATCAGTGTAATGATGTAAATTCCCATTTAGCAATTTTTATCTGATGAGTACTGCACACAAGTTGTGTAGTACAAAACTAAATAGTAATAAAATGTCAAGTCAAATCTACATTTGATCAGTTCGTCATCTGTTATTTTATATATACATTATATTAAGGTACATGTAAACCCTGTTTCATTGATGACCACTACAAATTTCAAGACAATTTGCTATAGTAATGTCAAACTACAGTGAAACTTTGATATCATGAAGTGCCAAGGAATTGGCAAAGTATGTTCACTATAACAGGGTTTTGTATCAAGGTTCTTTTCTGTATAGTCTACTATTACTGGGGCCATGAAAATCATTCGTTATACTGAGGACCTCGTTATATAGAGGCTCGTTAAATCGAGGTTCCACTGTACTAACCATATTCCTTCCAAAGGTAAATATTGAAAATTGAGTTTTATTACTCATTTAGGTTATTAGCCTTAGGAGGAATTTGTTTGCATGTCTACATGAAGTTATCTAATCAGTTCATTCTGTTTGTTCAAAGTGACTGTTAGCCACTCATTTCAGGTTAAGAGCTGAAAGTTCAGAACAATATTGAATTTGATACTCAAATTTTGATTGGATTAATTAATGCATAAAAAGTTTGCACCATATCTAGCAAAAAATGAAAGGCTTCTAGAGCTTGCCTACCTTTGTCAGTGCAAAATGAAACATAATCTGTAACCTTGAACATTGTTGCTTGAATCGCTTTTAATGTTTTTAAGCCCACAAACTCTGGCCCTCACATCCTTTCATACTTTGTTTGCACTGTAAACTTGATTAATGTGCAACACAACTCTCTCTTCTCTCAAAGGCATCTTAAGTATGTTTTTACATGCACTAGAAACCCAGGTGCTTACAGTGTAGCTTTCCAAATGTGACTGTAAAACTTTTTGGTCATCAATCCTGTCAACACTTAGTGTTGATCTCAGGTCTTGGTTTGAATTTTCAGCTCTTTGTCTTGAGGTTACCCTATATCTTTCAGAGTGTCTTGCACCCACGCCATTTAGCATGTCTAATTAAAGCCAATAAAGCTGGCTATCAATCTACACGTACATGTATACCAAGAATTTGGAAATCAAATGAATTATCAAATTTTTCAGGTTTCTCTGTGCGAGCATCCAAATCACTTTTTGAAAGCTAGGTGAAAGTGAGTCTGCCTCAAATTTTGGACAGTAGCTAGTTTATCATCCATGTCTGTTAATTTTTATTTTGAAATATTTTTTCTCTGAGAGTGATTTTTAAATGATCACTCCACCATTCTTTAATCCTGTTTTGGAAATGTTCTGTAACTTTTTACTGCGATTGAATATGGCAACACACAGGCAATATTTTTAGTGTTTTGTGTCCAGAAACTGAGAAACAAATTAAATTAACAAGAAACAAAGTTCACTTTGACTTGTACATGTAGCTTTCAAAATGTGATAATAATAATAATAATAATAATAATGATTTGAACGCCAGCACTAAAATGTCTAGAAAAATTTGGCAATTCATTTTATTTGAAAGTCCTTGGTATAGTTTGATAGCCAGTTCTATAAGTTTTAATTTGATATGGGGTTTACATACAATGTCTACAGATTAAATCGGATGCACTACATCCCTTTTGTGTGAGACACCTCTAAAGGTATATGGTAATGTTAAGAGGGTTCCAATTGTTGAACCAAATAATAATGATGTTAGAGTGGTTTTCAATTGAGTGTCGTAAAACCAAAACCAAAACCAAAACCAATTACTTACTGATTAGACTTCTCAGCTAATCTCGAACTGCAGTAAAACCAAAACGAAAACGACACTCAACTGAAAACCGCTCTAAATATGCAAAGCAGCAATTCATTAATTCATCCCTAATTCTCTTTCGTAACATAGCAGCATCTAGTTCTAAAGTTTGCATACAAAATGTAAGTGTTTTTTTAGACTGCTTCTCAGATGGTTCCGAACTTCTGCTTTCTCATAATAAAGTGTGTCGTTTAGAATACCTTAAAACCTCACGTATGCCTCAGTATTCAAACATGAACACGTTTCAAATTTGCATGAGTCTCGAGCTCGTGTTCAAGTCGGACGCTTCGGAACACTAGCGTGTTGTCTGAATGAACTACGCGGTAGCGTATATTACCTGCATAAAACCCGTTCTTGACGACGCAATACATCTTTGGCTGTGAAAAATGTGACGTAACTTTCACATTCATAGCGTGCGATTCTCGAAAATTAGAGCATACTTGACGTATTCATTAGTATTCGAAGACGTTCATGTCAGAAGTGGCGTCGTGCATCGCGTGTTCCAGTCGCAAACTCTCGAACAACTGAGAGTATTCGAAAATGTTCGAGTCATAAATGATCGCTATATCTTCGAAGAACATCTAATGCAACATTAATCTACCAAAACGTGGCCCGTATGATTTATCGAACACTTCGAGTCATTCACGAGTATTAAATTTGAATACGGAAAAACAGACCGAATTCCTCTAGAATATTCCAGGTGTATTTCGAGTCAGCCGTAATCGAATACGTCAGAACATTGCGGCATACGCGGCGTGCGCCGATCCGTATTCGAGCGAATTCGGGCCCGAATATTTGGCTTTTCGCGCAGTGAGCCTTCACCCCAGAATATTTCTGGTGCCATCGAGTACGGGGTGCCGCAATAAGATACCAAATTTGTTTTACTGCCAACTTTCTAGAATAAGTTGGACGAAAAATGGTTATTTTGTTAACCCTTAACCCACCGGACTATTTTTCGACCTTGTTGAACACGGAGTGCGAGTGGGGAGAGGAGCTTTTGTGGCTCTTGCCCTGTCAAACTCGCTGTTAAAGCTATAACAATAGACGCAATTTATGTAAAGGATCCATGAAACATGGAGGATTTAGTACTTTCAAAAGTCCGAGTCCATAACATTGATTGATGACGTTATATTGTGACATATAGAAATGACGCTTCAGTGATCGATATCCCCTTCTTGGATTCAGTTATCTCTAGAAAGCGTTATACAATAAAAGCTACTTTCAAAATAGTCAAAACCGATAAAAGAGGTGAAGGTATGCAAACAAAGTTAAAGTTACTGCAACTAAATTAATTTTTTTCATTATAAATTAGATAGGAAAATTGACAATTTGTAAAAAGCATGTCTGTCAAAATGAGGTTGTCTTGAAACATTATGTTCATTTACCTATCAAATGTCATACGAAATTATTCCCAATGAAGTTCGAGGACAGTTCAAGTTTAGAATAAATTTTCGAATTGCCGTAAGCGACTTTCTAGATCTGTTACGGCGGGAAACCAAGAAACCATTTTGCTTACGACTCTCGCGAGCTGGGAGGTCAATAGCAAACACTATTCCGAGTTTGAGGGGCCAATCAGAATGTACGAAAAGCAGTGTCCGCTGGTTTGGTAGGTGCTAATTAACAATTAGACTAATTTAAGCTCTCGAATTCCATGAGGTGAAATCGAGAACGAATAATCTTAAAAGCAGAAGATAGCTATTTAGCACTGTATCTGTTAGCAACTTCTGCATGCATTACACTATCAGTACCTGAACCATTTTTGACAGCCCAAAGTCTGCTAGTTTTATATTTCCTTCTCCATCTAAAAGGACATTTGGTCCTAAAGTAACAAATGCAGAGGTTTTGGAGCAGGAATAGCTTTTACTCAGTTGCAACAATATTAAACCACATAGTCGGTTATGAAAGAGAACAGTGGAGAAAATAGAACAGATAGGAAAAGGTTGAAGGCATTGTCAGGGATTACTAAACGTTCCAGTAGAAACTTCAGTGCCGCCTAATGTAGGAGTGAGAAATTCATTAAATGTAATTGCAACGATAACTAAATACCATCCTTTTGTCATTTCTTAAAGAAAATTCGGTTTTCGTAACGTCGCGAAGCTATAAAAAGAAAAATCTAGTTGTTTTGCCATAATAAAATTACTGACATGATCTATATTCACGCTTAATTTGTTTTCTAATCCAAAAAAAAGCACACTTAATTCTCGTTACCTAATTTACGAAACGTACCTTTTATATCTCGGTGAGTTACGTTCTGTGAATGCAAAAATTTAATTCCTTGCAGCATTTGATTTGTGTACCATTGTGATTCACCTTCAGGAAGAACTCCGCTCTCTTTAATATGGGCGGATAATGATCCCTGTAGACAACAACAAGAACTTATAAGTTGCTAATTTGGATTTTAAGTATTTAATGAAATTATCATTGTATTCTCATCCAAATGAATATCACACAGTTTAAGGAGGCTGGAAGTAATTTTCCGCACTTTTCAGTAATAATAAACTGCAATATCGTTTTCACGATGTAGTCACTAACGATGTAGATCGCGACGTTTCGACTGCTACGGCTAGTCTTCTTCAGCCAATGAGGTCGACTGATTGCACAGCACCATTTACATCACGAAGGTCAGCTGTGATTGGTGCATTTCGATCCTCCCATTGTTCCATTGTTCCGGTGAGTAGCTATTCCCTCAGCGGTCCGCTGTTGTACCGTTCTCCTGTTGTTGTGTATTTTGAGAGTGGGTATCCATGCTTCAAGTATTTCAATTCTACATATTATTAACCCTACGTGTGTACCAGTGAGGGTCTCGATCAATAAACTCGACCTCGTTCCAAATCGGATAGTGGTCGGTCTAGTGGGCCTGTTCAGAAACGGCGGAGGTCTGGGTGCGAGCAAGTCGTATATCCCTGTCGTGTTCTTTGATACTCTCCTGCATAGGTCTCCCTGTTTCTCCATTGTAAACTTTGCTGCACTCGCAGGGAATCCTGTAGACAACGTCATCTTGTTTAGCCAGGTCGACGGTGTCCTTTGGTCGCGCTAAGTGTGAATCATACGCTAGGTACTGGGAGGACCGAAATGCGCCAATCACAGCCGACCTTCGTGATGTAAATGGTGCAGTGCAATCAGTCAACCTCACTGCCTCGAGAAGAATTGCAGTAAGCAGTCGAAATGTCTCGATCTACATCGCGAGTGACTATATCTTGAGACAAAAGGTACTACTGTTTATTACTGCATCTACCACGATGAACAAAAACCATCTTTTCCTCCACTTTTCAGTAGTTATCAATAGACTCAACAATTTCAAATTTTCGAAAATTTAAAGTGGCTGTGAACACCACCTACAGAACGTTTTTTGAACGTTTCAAAGTAATGAATTGTAAGCGGTCGAAGCTAAAAGTATATGTTTTTAACAAGTTGTATTGTTCCTATGGTAACCTAGTTTACCATGAAGCTGACTACAACTTGTTTAACAATAATTGGGCACAGAAAAGCTCTTGCAGTTTCTATTTATAAAGATTTCGAATGAGTCATTACAAGAGATTATGACCATATTCTCTTGGTCAGTACAAGACTCGAAGCATCTCCAGTGTATTGCTACTTACTGAAACAAAAAAGGTAATAGCAGGAGAATAAACTATCTTATTAAAATGGTCTGTTTACATGGAGGAAAGTTATCTCCAGCAGGAGTGTTACCCTCCTTTGAGTCTCCTTTAAAACGAGTGAACCTTCACCAGCATCACCCTACACCCCAAGTTCTGCTTCCCGAGTTGGCTTGAAGTAAAAGCTGACCTTACTGACAAAGACAAACTTTTCCCGTATAATTAGGCACTTTACCTAGACGTTTTGTATTCGTTTGAAAACTATATATTTTAGTGTTAAAGGTAGTAAAATTTCAGCCTGTAGTTATAATTAGATATTTGATATTAATATGTAGAACTATATGTTTGAAGATTAATATGTTTTATTGCTGCGACAAGCAAGTTAACTTGTGTTTGTGGAGCTTAAAGGAAGTGCCATGAAAGAACAAATATACTAAACCGTCAGACTTCCTGTGCTTGTTTTTATATCTGCTCTGCTCTTGCTTCATGTTTGTTTTCATTGTGAAGAGCAGCGTGGAAGGAAAGAATACAATTTATCAGATGTTAAATGTAGTGTGTCGTGGAACTTACTTGCTTCAGGCCCAGATCCCGATGATCTTGGAAACTAAAATAAATTAAGGTGAAAAGCAACTTTAAGTCCCTGTCCACACTACACCGGAGAAATATAAAAACGGCGTTTTCACACCGAAAACGCATGAAATTGCAGAAAAGCTTGAGTGCACCCCTCAGGGTTGCGGTTAGTCACATGATTATCAAGACGTCATTGTTTTTGAAAAAAATACATTTTTAAAACGGTTTTCGTTCACGCTAAAGCGCAAAGAAGGCGCCTGGTTTTCAAAGTTTCTGGTTTGAAGAGCGTTTTTGAAAAGCACCGTTTTCGTGACGGATTAGTGTGGACACATTTCTTCTGGGTAAGCGCCAATTTTGTTTGTGATAAAGGGATAGATTGACGACTAACAAAAGCTAGTCAAGTAGGTTCACTCAATTACCCTTTCACTTCTAAATACCATTTCGTTGAGCAAGCAAAAGATAGAGCAAAGTCGTATATGAAATGTATCCGACATTTTGACGTTTCTGTGTGCCTAACGCACAGTCTCAAAGTAAAGCCCTTAATTTCTGCGAGGTATAGAGTTTCCTCGCAGTAAAGATAGATTTTGTGGGATTAATTTTTTTTAATTCATCAACAACGTGTAGAAATAAGGAGGTTCCGTTCACGAAAAGCTAACACAGGGGGTCAGATTTTAGGAAAAAGGTAGCCACCAATACTATTGAGAAATAGAACTTATTCTTTAACTATTTTTTTATGCATGAAACATTAGACTCCTTTCTAAAATGACAGGAACCAGTTCCAAAACACTCCACCTTGAGAGCTCACGTTTTAAGGTGCCCACTTTTTCCTTGTGCCACGCAACCTAACAAAAGTTCCCTAACTCCATTTAAGTGCCCTCAGTGAGGTGTGAGAAGTACCTTACGAGGTAACAAAAATGGTGATGTACTGACTGGCCTTCCACATTTCAAATGATTCAGATTAGTTACGGTTATTGAAAACGGCAACTCACCGTGGTCCTAGCCATTCCTCTGTTCCTTGTTTCGGGATAAATGTTTTCCACAGCAGCCGATAACCAATCTGCAAAGAGTTCAGGACAGATGCCTAAGTATACTTCACTTGACATTATGATTTACTAATGAAATAAATCAATTACTACATAATTTGTCAACAGTGTGAATGACGGTGACAACGCAAAAATAAATAACGTAGACAGATCTAGGCAAATTCGATATTGGAAGGTAAAAACATGACAATCTTTTTCGGACTTGGCATGGACTTCGAAGTTGCCTTTGTTATGGCTTAAGCTCTCTATTGTTTTGCAACAGAACGCGACTCATTAGAAAGTCCTTTTTAGGGTTTCTGGGATGGGAATGTATGGGAAAAAGTGGAGAATCTAATATCTAACAACTCACGGAAAATTCGAAATCTGAAATATTTACGAATTAAAAACTAAAGGTATCTTAGGCCCAGTTATTACGTCGCATTTCTGCCGTGTCGAATTCAATTCAATTAAGTGCGGCATAAATGCGACTGTGGATTCATACGTCGCACTTGTGTCGCACTTAATTCAGAATTTATGTCGGCCAGTGGAAAATGTTTTAAACGTAGAGTATTCAATATAGCGGACGAAAATACTGAGCGACGAAGGACTTTAATTTTGCGCAAAATTGTTCGCCAATGGAACGAGAAGGAGAAGGCTGACAACGGAACAGTATGTGTTGCAATATGTTCAGGTTGCATCGGGTCGAGAATGGCCAAGTTTCTTCATTTTCTTTGGCGGGAAAACATTTACGCATGCTCATGCATTAACATAATGTATGCATTAGATTCAACACGGCAGAAATTCGACGTCTGAATCGGTGTCGCATTTCTGTCGGAAAATGCGACAAGACCAGTCGAACGTGCGGCAGAAATGCGGCAGCCGATTCAGACGTCGAATTTCTGTCGAATTTAATTCGTTGAATTGAATTCGACACGGCAGAAATGCGACGTATGAACCGGACCTAAAACAATCAGGTAAAAGAATGCATATGCAATGATCCAATTTGAGGGAAGTAACCTCGCTAGAAAAGCCGAGGTCTTCATCTTACCATACATTTGCCGGTAAAAACCGAGTCGTTAATTCGTGGCGAAATTTAGAGACATTTGCATAAAAAATTAAAAGTGCAATTCCTCGCCTCACAGCAAATCTATATTCTTCAAATTTAATCAAAACAACCCTCTGCTGGGTATGTTTTCGTTGTAACTTATAACTGATCTTTAGAGCATCAATCACTCTCATATTATTGGGCATGGAGCTTTACACTTGTCCCATACATTTACTGTAATATTTGCCGTGTTTGCACCCCTCCCCAAGCAAGATGGCGTCAGAAACCGTGAAAAGCTCTATATCGCTGCTCCGAAGGTTGCTCAAACTTCTCTCAGCCATGGATAAAGACTATACTTTATAGATTCTAACATGGAAATTTTCCGCACACTTGTCACTTTATTAATTGTTGCTCAAATCGAGCTTCACAAAGAGAGTGGAAAGTCACATATAGCTACATAAAAAGTAATTGTAAGATGAAAATAAAAACTGAAAGTAACGTTATACCAGAATATCCAAGGAATCGAAATTGCCGCGAGACTTGCACTAGTCGCTAAGGAACTCCAATTTCACATTAATCACACATTCTTCGAAACTCACAGAAAACAAAATTAAACAGAGTACTAGTTTGGTTGTTCATCGTAGCTAAGTTTCAATTACTGAAAACGTAAAGAAAAATCTTCAATTTATAAAGGAAGCTGAGTGAATTCTGATGAGCTTTTTATCCAGCTAGAAAGCGTCTGTATGTATACAAATGTAAGCCACCAAATCTAACAAATGTAAACCCTCCATCTAGACTAAGTTTTTTACAGAACCAATATTTTAACGCATATCTTCTTACGAGAACTTGAAATAAATAAATAAACAAGTTCAAAATTTTTACCGAGGCAAGCGGTTTGATTCTTATCGTTGTTTTCAAACCTATCAAACCTCACTCAGCAAGTCCATTTTGAGGCAGAAAAGTACCACAAAAGGGTCATACAGCCGCACGAAATCGAGGAAAACAAATCTAAAATTGCTCCAAGTTTTCTAAAGTTTCTGGGTATGCATGCAATTCCCCTTTGAGGGAAATATCAACTTCAGAGCTTTTCATTTTAGACTTGAACAATATTGATTTTGATTAAAGAATATCAGCGAAGAAGGTTAAAAAGAAAAGAATTGGCAGGGGCTGGGGGGTGAGGGTTACATGTAGCTTGGCTATCACGTGCTTGTTGGTTCTAAATTTCGTTTTCAAAGTCAATACACAGCTTTTTCAAGAAAGTTACGAAACTAACGGTTGTTTCGTTGCCCCGGTGGGGGGGGGGGGGGGGGGGTTAATCAAACAATCGGCCAAAAATAAATGAGCAAAGAACAGAGACTTTGTTAAACAGATACTTTGTTGGTTCTAAAGTTCATTTTCAAAGTCATTATACAGCTTTGTCTAGAAAGTGCAGATCTTCTGCTTACAGAGAAATCTATCGGTTTTTTAAGCGCCTATGAAGAATGAATTTGATACTTATGAGATTAACTTATTTATGTGGTTTTGAAACTGTTTCTCCATTACAACCAAAATCGGAGAAGCGTCCTTCCCAAAATAACGGTTTATAAACCGACCCAAAAGCCAAAGTCTATAAAAGTCCACGAAATGCCTCCGATGTCGTCGCCAGAATTGATACTTTGTTGGTTCTTAAGTTCGTTTTCAAAGTCAACATACAGCTTTTTCAAGAAAGTTAGAGAACGAACGGTTGCTTTGTTGCCCCCCCGGGGGGGGGGGGGGATCAAACAATCGGCAAAAAAAAAAAAAGTTAGATGATCCAAGAACGTCTAAATAAAAACCATTCAAGCATTGTCTGTTCAGCTCTACTTTGATTTAACATTGTTTGAAACGCTCGTTTTCAGTGCAGATCGCCTGCTTACAAAGAAATCTATCAGTTTTTAAGTACCTATGAAGAGTTCAATTTGATGCTTTTTTGCAGTTTTGAAACTGTATCGCATTACAATCAAAATCGGCGAAGCGTCCTTCCCAAAATAAAGAAGTATGAATCAATAAATGTTGATTTATTTCATAATTCACTTCTCGGCTTGACTTGAAATGAATTGAAATGGAGAACGAAATCAAATTTCCCCCAGATCTCACCGCTTTGTTAGTGTGGCTGGAACAATTTCAAAAAGAAATGTTAAACATCATTTTGGCGGGCAGACTTCGAAATCTGCAGTCGATTAACTCTTGTCAAAGCGAAAGCGAAGAATTACATTTCACAGCGTACATAGTTTTCCAAATTTAGACTCAGTGATAGCTGCTGATTGCTTGGGTGCAAAGAATTATGAATCTCATGAAATTCGAAAGTAAGACCCAAACTGATTGAATATTAGAATAACTGTGGTGAAATATTTGGTCAATATTAATAAGCATATCGAGTTAACAGATCGCAGATTAATGTAGCGAATGTCAGCGACAGCCAACTTTAGCATCGTTAAAGAAACAGGGCCGTATAAGGGAAGTTGACTAAAATCTTTCCCTAGTACGCTTTCGACGGAAAGACAGCTAGACAGTGCCCAAATATTCATTAGGGCTGAACTTAAGCGTGAGCCCTTTCCTATATGCAGACAAACAAACAAATCTCTCGAGCAGTACATCATAAGACACTTCACCGACGTTTGAGTTGAATTGCCAGTGCCGTTACGAGTTTCGGTAAAACGATTCTAAACTCATGCGTTTAACTGTTTATAGACCAACCCAAAAGCAAAAGTCTACAAAGCCCACGAAATTCCTCCCATTTCCTCGCCAGAACAGATACTTTGCGGGTTCTAAAGTTCATTTTCGAAGTCAACATACAGCTTTTTGAAGAAAGTTAGAAAAAGAACGGTTGCTTTGTTGCCCCCCCGGGGGGGATGGGAGGGGAGGGGGAAATCAAACAATCGGCAAAAGAAAAAATAAAATAAATGATCCAAAAACTTCTAAATACAAAACCATTCAAGGATTGTCTGTTCAAGCTTTACTTTGACTTTACACTGTTTCAAACCCTCGTTTTCAGTGCAGATTGCCTGCTTACAAAGAAATCTATCTGTTTATAAGTGCCTATGAAGAATTCAATTTGATGCTTTTTTGCGGTTTTGAAATTGTTTCTGCATTACAGTACAATCAAAATCGGTGAAGCGTCCTTCCCAAAATAACGAAGTATGAATAAATCAATTGTGACTTAGTTCATAATTCACCTCTCGGCTTGACTTGAAATGAATTGAAATGGAAAACGAAATCAGATTTCTCTGCAGATTTCACCGCTTCGTTAGTGTCGCTGAAACAATTGTAAAAATTTCAGAAAAAAATGTCAAACATCATTTTGGCGGGCAGACTTTCGAAATCTGCTAGTCAATTAATTCTTGCACAAGCTAGAGCGAAGAATAATTTTCACAGCATATATAGTTTAACAAACTTTAGACTCAGTGATAGCTGCTGATTGCTATAAACCTCAACACCCAAACTGATTGAATATTATTCGGAGCTTGGCTTAATCGCATTCGTTTTCAAGAGAATTAGAATCACTGCGGTGAAATATTTGGTTAATATTAAGAGTGCCTGCCTGTAAAAATCAGACAAATTCTTAATTTCGCGGCAAGGGTCGAAAATTCGATTTCGCTCATATTCTTGTGGTAGATAGGCTAGGGCATGACAAAAACTACTGGATAGTTTTTTTGGCAAAATATCCTTTTATTTCAAAGAAATATGCAAATTACCAACTTCCGTTAAAATCGTCATTTGATGCACCATTTTATTAAGCAAGTTTGAGAGCCTCGCATGCAAAGCCACATCACTCTTCCGTCTTTAAAACACTCAAATATTTTTGTCCAATGTTTAAATGTGTACTGGGTTGGTTTTAGGGAATGTTGAGTTGTCTTTTTGGGTGCAAAATAATTAAGTAATGTTCCACGTAAGAACTAGGCAAAGCAAATGCATGGAATGTGAAAAGGTGCTGAATATTAAATTATTAACTCATTAAAATGGAGCTCGCTGATTGGCCGAGAACTGAAAAAACGTGAAAAATTGACCAAGAAATAATTTTTTTTGGTATTTTTTTCGATAATTTCGTTCCCAGATTCCTCTTGCCTGTTTTCGCCGATTTTCACCGTTGTGGCATATGGGGAACTGGTACTAATCGTTGCTCACGAGCGATTGTTCATGGCCGCCATCTTGGATGTGTGAGTTTCGGTGATCTATCAGTCTGTGATTTCGCTTCTTTGCTAGTAGTGTCCGTTGGCAGTCTTTACGAAAGTAGTGTATTTTGGCTATTTGTGAGCTTTATCGAGTTCAAAATGTTGTAAGCGTTATTTAACGCGTCGGAATATGCCTCCAAAACCCTCTTGTTGCTGTCCGCAGCATGCTGCTTGGGGACATGCTGACGACTCTGGAAATCTCAGAATAGCGACAGAGAAAGAAATACGTTTGTGTGGAGTAAATAGTGATGGTCGACACAACAACCGGAAAAGAAGGATTTGTATTTCTTGCAGAGAACGCTTTCAACTGGAAAAAAAATGCGACCAGCTTCAGGTAAGCTAAACTTCTACATTCCTTTATGGGCTTACAATGTACACGTACTTTAGGCAAGCAGAGCAATTTCTTCATTCCTCGCTCATCAATACTCTTTATCCGCTGGCAATTCATTCACAAGTAATTGCAATGTTCTGGTTGGTATGTAGGACTAGTTCCACTTGAATTATAGTGCAGAAATGCTTAAGCTTGTTACTTAACCACCTTTTTTCTAACCCCTTGCTTTTTTCTTTGCTATATTTCAGAAAACAGTTGAAAATATAAATGAGAACAAGCAGATCCTAGAAAGCATGGTTTTGATAGCAACTGTTCCCGTTTGTGATAGTCAGACACAAACAGATCCAAGCACCTCATTGGTGTCTACCACCAGCCAAGGCATTCAGGTTGGAGAGTTTCCAAACAGACCATACCAGTCATATGAGTGCAGGAAACAGAGTGAATTGCGGACTGAAATCATTGAGAAAATCGTTGATTTGTTCAATATCTATGTACATGGGGATAGTCTGGCCTTGCCCAACCTAGTTCAGGATCTCCTTCTGTCTAAAAAATGGTCCACAACCTTTTGTCTACCAAGCAACAAAGATGATTCAGCTGTGCAGGATAAGGTACTACATTCCATTGTGAAGGAATACCGAGAGTGTAAGAATAAAGAAGCCAATAGCCAAATAAGAAAGCAAGGCAGAAAGCTAAACCAGGCTATCAACATTTCAGAGACATTGGCAAACAGCTCAATAGCATTTCAAGGTAGCACCCCTGATTGTTTTAGATCTCGAACAGAAGCAGCGCGTAGCATGGGAAGAGTTGTCTGTTATTCTGCTGAGAGAAGAAGGCTCTTGTCTATTGTTGCCTGGGATTATCCCCAAGTATTCTTGACTAAACTTTTTCAGTGCTCCAAGAGTACAATTACCGCCGCAAGAGTTCACAGCATCTTGTTTGGCAGAGGAGGAGTACCCCCAGCATCTTTGAAATTTTCTCGCCAGTGCGTCTCCCGAGAAGTACTCGATCAGTTGGCTGATTTCCTCTTGAGAGATGACGTGTCAAGGCCATCATCTTGCAGAACTGTGGTAGTTGGAGGAGAGGAATGCCCTGTATGATACTGGCAAGATTCCATAAAGCAGTTAGTAAAGCAATATCTATTGGAATTTCCTAATGGGGTAAAGAGAAGCTACATTTATGCCCATATGCCAAAGAATTACCGCAGCAACACCCTGCTGGCCGGCCTCTGCAATCTTTGCGAGGACTTTGGCTTCTCAAATTTTACCAAGTTAAGAGAACTTGTGCAGAACATAGCTTCCGACTGCCCACATGAGGACCTTGGCGGTATCACGAAGAGGATCGCACTTCTGCAGCGTTATCTCAAGACTAAATTCTCTCACCAGGTACTTTTTATTCCCTTATTCTATTTTTAAAACAATAATCCATGTGTCTGAGTTTTCTATTTGTTAAAAGTGAGCAGGCATAGCCAAGCTGACTTTTGCTGTTAGATAATCGGGGCAAATACATGTAATATAGATTTAGCAGACACACTGAGGTATAACAGTTCAAAACCCTCAATAATTGAGGGTGAAGAAAAAAAAATTTTTTTTTTCAATTAAAAGCCAGAAACCAATTTTTTAGAGGAACATGGGCATGATTGTATTCTGTCAGTGACTATACAACAATGAAAGAATCAATCAGATCTGTGCATTTCTAATAGAAAACACCAAATGTCTGCTTAATCCATATTGTTTGTTTCTGAAAAAATCTGCTTAAGATTGGTGATTGTGACCAATTACTTCCATAATTTTATTAAACAGGCATAGAGTATGGCAAAGAAAATAACTACCTCAAAATTTTTAGTTCTGACACACAATGTAATCTTTGGGTGACAACAGGGTATGGAAACACATTAGCATACTTGTACATGTAGCTGTATATTTAAGCATTTGACTTATAGCTACTTGTTGTTGTGACCATGGTTTTACATCACGTGTATGTGCTACAAACATTTTTCATTTGCTGTTCAGCAGCCATTGACTGAGACTCGGACGACATTGAAGAAACTTGATCCCTTAAAATATCGGATTGTATACTTTGTATTTTGCAATATGTGGACAGAGATCCTCTAAACAAATTGCCACTCTTTTACATTTGCCATTATCTGTGTTTTGTTAGGTACAGAGACATTCAAGTTGTCTAGAGTTGTGCATGAATCATGCATTTCAGTCATGTAGCAGTGACCATGATGAAGAATGTACCGAGTTTACAACTGTTTATGACATCCACACAAGAATGTCTGCTGCGATTGCTACAGCCCCAGCGAATAAGCAGCAAGGCTATAAAGATAACCTGGATGAGTTTTTGAAGACCTTTTGGGATTACATTGCCCACATTCTTAGAACAAAGCACCAGGGTGATTATTACAGGTTAGTTAAGTGTCTGTTGTGAATCTTGTATTTTTGTTTTAGTTAGGTTGAGTTTGTATTGTAATTACTATGACCAATAAATATATGTAATGTAGAAATTGTTAGAAAATGGAACATCTATCAGGGAAGTCAGCATAATTTCATTTTAACTTTTCCAGCATTTTAAGATTTTTTTTATCAGACCTATCCATTGATAACAATTCATTCCCTCCATTAGTTTTGCAGTACTTGTTTGTTTATTTGTGTCTCCCTTAAATCAGTCCCTTATGTTTTCCATTTTATCCCTTACAGTAGTAGTAATGAGTATATTATAGATTTCAATATCTTTGTTATAGGTATGTTTTGAAGAATCTTCAGCCAGGAGAAACAGTGGTTATTGTAGATTATAAAATGAAACTCGAACTTGGTATGCATGCCAGGGAAGTCCAGCGAGACTGGTACGGAAAGCGTGGTGTTTCACTCCATGGCTTCTATGTCATTGCACAAGTTGGTCCTGGAGAAAAGCAAATTGAAGTTCTTGACATCTGGAGTGAAGATACCAAGCAAGATGCCTGGTTTACTCAAAGTGCCCTTGATGTTGGTTTCGCCTGGATGGAGAAAGTTTATCCAAACTTTCATGTCTATCTGTTTTCTGGTTGGTATTTTCTTCCCATGGATTTGGACATTTCATTCTAATAATATTATACCTTTCAAAATTTGTAAGACAAGCTTGTTTCTCAGCTGAAGGGCCTTATGATAAAAATAAATAATATTATTTCTACATCACTCTGTAAGTTAGGTTAAGTCTGCAGTCCAGCCTAGTGGCCCATCAGGCCATTGCTGATCTCCAGTACGTGTAGCATGAACCAATTATGGAAATTCCCCCCCCCCCCCCCCCCACCAATGCTGATCCCTGTACCCATTTAATACAGCTGGCTGGAGAGAGGCACTGTGAAAATTGACACAGTAAGTCCAACCTGAACTTGAACACAGACCTCCTAGTGTACTAACCATAAGGCCACCATGCCACCCACATTGCATGTAAACTGATGGACTAGCATTTCAATGTTTCTGGCGTACTATTTCAGGAGCCATTGTGATGAAATCTGATCAGGTATAAATGTAAATACTGGAAATGATTATCCATATCAGACCAAAAACTCTTAAGTTTAATATTTATATTTGATAAAATGCAATTATAATACACTGCTGTCAACTGCTGCCTTTTTTGCAGACAATGGACCCCACTACCACAACACAGCTGTGTTGTTGTATCTGGCAGAGGTGAATTTGTTGTTCAACATCAAATTATTAGAGTACAATAACTTTGAAGCTGGGGAAGGAAAGACAGTACTTGACACCCACTTTGCCCATGTTTCACATAAAATAGTACGTTGGGTTCGTGTGGGCAATGACTTGGATTCAGGAGAGCAACTAGCAAATCTCTTGGAGGTATTTAGAAATTAAATTCTAACTGAATCATAATTTGGGGGTACATATAGCCTTGAATAAGTCTCACCACTTTTTCTTACAGTGCTCAAACGTTCAAAGCTAGAGGAGTGTGTTTTTTTTAAGTTTGTGTATTCAAGCTAAGTTTGTAAATTAAGGTTCCCATTACTCTTTTTTTCCAGTTAACCACTTGGCCATGATAGACACTACTATCAATATTTTCTTTGTAATAAACCTGTTTAACAAACAATTAACGTGGTAGAAGTCAAGGCAACAAGAGATAAAACCTTGCATGCCAAACTGTAATATTTCCAATAACAAATATAGTCATAACAGATGTACAGAGAACAGTATGGACAAAGGGGTAGCTGACAGAAGAAACTTGTCTTTTTGCTTTAGACCATGAAGAATGTGAGATGCAAAAAACTGCTGATCGATCGATCAAAGGCTCCAGGCAAGATTGGAACTCTTAAAGACATCTCACTTTTTGGAAGTTTCAAGTTTCCTTGTAATGGACCAAATGCTGGTGGTATTGTGGCACAATCTTTGGCTGGTCAAGGAAAAACTCTGAGCAAAACTAAGGCACAAGTCCAGACTCTTTCAATGTGAAGCGTGCCAATAGCTGGAGCCACAGGTGCTACTGTGACGGAAGACATGTGGCAACAATCAGACCAAACAGTGGATGTGAATACAAATTCTCAAAGTGATTCATACTCTGTACAGTTCATTCAGCTCTCTACAGCTACCCCTGAGGAACTAGTCCTTGTACCTCGAAATGAAGCTTCAGTCAATGATGACCTAAGGCCTGCACCTGGATTTGCCCTGAAAAAAGGTGGTGCAAAGAAAACCACATTCACCAATGAACAAAAAGAAATAATGATTCAGTTCTATGAGCGCCAAAGGTCATCTCAGATAAGGGCCAATCCAGCAGATGTTATCAAAGCTATGAAGGATGCAGGTGTTCCTGAGCTGAAAGAGGCTCAAATCAAAAGCTGGTGGAGCAGCTACCACCGTAAACAGAAGCAGTTGGCGGATGATATGATGGAGGAAGCTCGTCAACTGAGATCTCAACAGCAAGGTACTTTTGCATGAACAACCTTTATCACAAGGATCCCACTCTGTTGTGAAAGGAAGATAAACCAGCTGCCTTCAGCTTGTTTGCCTGCCTATAATATTCATATGACTTTATTGACTACTGTAGTTTAATACATGTAGCTCCCTCAAGGCGAATGACCAGCCCCATGTCTCCCATGGCCAAACCAAGTAAATTAGACTTAGGTGTATGTGAAGATGTGGCAGTTTAGACGAAAAGATGGTTTGGAGGGCATACTGTTGTGGTGGACCCAGCTTAATTGGTGGACGTTGCTATCCCATGAGAAAAATCACTTTCCAAAGGATATGTGTTTTAAATTTGGCAATTACTATTTTATCTTGTGATTTAGTGTCATGTTTTGGATAACATTTCAACCTCGGGCTCTATATAAACAATAGCCTCCATTTGGCACAAAAATATGCTAGGATATTTGTCCACAGACATTACCTGTTCCGAGAAGCGAACAGTTTTCCGAGAGTACCTCCAGGAAAACTGTGAGCTTCAAGGAACAGATTATGTCCAAGGACAAATATCCGAGCATATTTTTGCCCCAAATGGAGGCTATTGTGTTTACTATTCTTCAGATGTTTTTCGCAACGCAAACAGTTTTGAAAATTGGGAATATTCTCAGATATTCTCCAGTTTTAGCTGGGGAATATTTGGTCACATGACATGTTTAGACCAATCGTGCACAAGCAAACATCTTTGATGGATTATTTAATGTTCCATATTCCTACCACCTGAAGGGGTCTATTTAATAAATGATGTAAATGAGTACTCTACACTGTTCTGGTATATGCATTCAGTGTGCATGTATATATAATTTGCTTGTTTGTCTGTTTTTATTAAAGGTGCTGGAGTCAGTGGAATGCCAAGAGCTACAGATTCCCTCCCTGATTTCTCGCCTGATCCTGTTTCTCAGCCTGCTATTCCAGACCCAACTGTTCCACATTCAACACCAAATCCAACTATTTCAGATCGAGCTGTTGCAGTCCCTACAGCTGTTTCAGACCAACCTGTTCAAGCTAGAGTGGCCCCTCAAGCATGGATCAGAGCGTCCACTTCTTCAAATTTGACTGGGGTCACTGAATGGAGTTTCAGTGAGTCCCAATCAGACATCCAGGGAAGGACTGGGAGCAATGCTTGTGTGTTCATTGCTCTGTATATGGGCAAGCTGTGTTTTGAGAACAATTTGGCATGGCCCTCTGGCAACCTTCTTCCCGAGTCCTGGAAAACATCACTGAGAGAAGCAATGATCAGAGGAAACCAAATTCATGATGACCTGTTTGACCATGAGGGAATAAATGTGACTGTGGATGATGCAGTTTCCATGGCTGGGGAAGAATGTGGAGTGCAAAGACTGGGACAGCAGGTTGACATCTTTGGTATCAACCCAGTAAATCAGCTGGCAAATTTGTTGATTCGAGAAGCCCAGAATTTGTCAAGATCGTTTAATGTAATTGTTTCGCATGAGCGTGCATTTCTTATTATTGTCAACTCTGAACAGTCTGCTATTATTATTGACTCACATTGCCACATCAACAAAGGAGCTATAATCGCATGTTGTCAGACGGGAAATATCCTTTCCCTGGCGTTGTGGATGGACGCCATGATGAATGCAACTTGGTAGTGCTCGTTAACCATAGCTTCAATATCTAAAGTATTTTACTGAAAATATGCAAATCCCGTTGGAAATGATTTCTTAAGAGTTATATAACAAGGCAAAAGAGTGGAGGGCGTGTATTGTATCCAACTTAACTTTTATTTTTCTTTGGTTTTAAAAATAAACTTGTCATATCGATTGTTTGATAAAATGGTTCTTATTTGAAGTTAAATTTCATTGTTTTTTTTATTATCGATAACTACTTGTTATTTGTACAGGAATAAACGTAAGATAACTACATTATTTTGCAATAGAACTAACGATAAAAAATCACGACCTATCGACCTTAATTAATCGTTGATTTTTGTTGTAAAATCAAACTCTAAAAATATACTCGTCAAGAACTACACTATTGTGACAACAATAACATGAACATTTAAGTTGCAAATGGAAGAAAATTTCATATTTACTACACGAGGTTCACGTCATTTCTACTCTCGGGGAAGCAGTGTCTTCGTAACTTTTTTCCGTATATATCGCACAATCATAACATCGAGAATAAAATTAATAAACGATAACCTGCATTTGGTTCGGAGATATACTCGGATATTTGTCCGCGGGCATTATCTGTTCCGCAAAGCTCACAGTTTTACTCGAACTACGCTCTCGGAAAAATGTTCGCCAAGTGGAGGCTTTTGTTTATATATGCTCACGAGAATGGCTCATGATCGAGTCTGAAACTAAGCTTGCATCTAAAAAGTAATTCAAATAAATTTTAGGGAAACCCTCAACATTTTATTAAGTTTTGCGATCTATAGGAAGAATGTTGGAATTCCTTAGTTCACGAGTAATCAAGACGGCAGGTGATAACGCCATTTTGTAAGAAATCGTGCCGTTATTTGCTCACGCGCGCGATTAAGCGAGTTGTGAGCGTGGAAAATTTGCTGGGCTGTGCACCCTTAAGTTCCCCTGACTTGAACAAGATTGCGTCATGTTTTAAAAATTTCTAGAAACGAAACTCGTGCAAAAGTGCAACAATCACTGCACGTATCTGATTATATCGCAGATCGGTTTTATCGAAGATCTGTCGAAGGGTTACTCCGGGACTTGCTAGGCGTTCCGCCATACGGGCAAATTCCACTTCAGATATTTCCATTTCCTTTAGGAGTCGATCGCACATCGCACTGTCTCCTCGTCCGTAGGCAATCATGTCAATTGTGTATATTTCAGCTGTGGCTTCTGCCACTTGGAATTTTTGGGCGATCTCCCCAAAAGATTCTCCATTACACCATCTTTGAAACGCCGCCTCTTTTTTCGGAAAATTTGTTATTTTGCCATATACTTTCCTCAAGCTACTCGCCTAAGATTTAAAAGAACACAAAAGATATTAGTAAAATTGTGGCTTTGCTCATTACACATCCTAGATTGTCTACAGTGGTGAACAGTCGGTATCCGGTTAGTGCATACTAACGCTTACCATGAATATAACATAAAAGGTTGTCACTTCAATTTCTATTACTATTATCATAGAAAGAGTGCAGACGTTCGAAGTAGTAATACACTATGCTTACAGAAGTTGCCTTTTTGTGTTTCCACTCGCCACTGCTTCCCTGAGAGCATTCCCCTTCATCTCCGCCGGCAGGTCTTTTCAGGTTCCTAGGTAAGTGGATAAGAAAGCATGATGAATATACGCAATCTTCACCCAACAAATTTTATAAACAGGTTCACCTGAAAAAAGATCATTCGAGAGGTCACACTTACTTCCTTTCCATCTCTAAAGCAGAAATCTTGGTACGTGAACCTCAAATCTTCGCTTCGGTTGCGCGTGCTTTGGCGCGTGTTTTCAGTATCAAGAAGTGGAACATTTGAATAAAAATTTTCTCACATCTGACGTAAAAAGGTGGCAAATTATTCTGAACAATGACCGAATAACAACTTCCCATTGTCTCGAAAACAAAAGGAACTTCAAAACAAGGGTCCTTGGCTTATGTGCTAAAAGAGAAAAACAGACATGATTGAACATAAAGTCCGAAAGAAAAACAGTTTGTGAAGTCCACTTTCTTTTTGGAGAGACCGGTGAGGACCAGATTGAAGATGAAGTAAATTTCGTCAGTAAATGACGTATCATGATTTTATGAGTCCGAGAGATCTTGGGAAAAATGTAAATTGTAAACTTATTCCAAAACAATTCACACCAAATGAAACAGCGCTGAAATGATTGCAGTCCGTGACTTGTGAATGCGCTTTTTGTGTATTGTGAGCACACCCCCAAAGGTATCACGCCGATTTAGTTCAATATCAAGTTCAGCATGGATGTTTGCTCGGTACTTTGGATTCATGTGTTTAGCTTTCTGGAGGATAAGGATCAAGTTAGCGTGGCAGGAGTGTGTTACGAGTGGTGGAAAATGATTTTTGGAAAGTTCTCAGTTCTAAGAGAAGTGGAGTGGCAAGAATTAGATATTTCAGGGACAGGAAGATTGTATCGTTTCATCCCACTGAAGATGTTCGCAACATTGGAGCGCCTAAATATGTCTTCGACTATGATAACAAATGCTCATTTTCAACAGATAGTACAGGAGGCGAGGAATTTGGAAAGTCTGAATATCTCTAACTGGTCTAGTTTAGACCAAAGCTGTATTTTTCAAGTCAAGCAATATGTGAGCCAGCTGAGACATGTGGACATCTCCGGAAACGCAAAGTTTACCATTCTTACGGTCGCATGTCTTTGCTCTTGTGAAAATTTGGAAATCCTCGTAGCGCATGGATACGAGTTTAGCGCAGAAGAACTACTTTTCCTGCAGAAAACTTTTGAATCGATTTCCAGCGGAACTTTGGAACTTGAAACCGACGATGGCTACAATGCACTGGACGTGATGACCACATTTGCTGAAGAGTTGTTCGGAGACGAACTGTTGTTCTAGCCTTTCTCGTTCTTGTCTATCCAGTTTTGAAAAGAGTTAACTTTGCGTGTATCGTATGCCAGAGTTTGTTTCTAAATAAGAACCGTGTGCGTAAAGAAATATTTCTTGATTTTTTTTGGGAAATGCCATCGGCGGCACACTGTACTGAAGGTAATTTTCGAGCGAATTTTGACGTGTGAATAAACGAGAACCAGGCATATGACTAAGCCAAGAGTGTCTTGTTACCCTACGCGCCCTAGCTGGCAGCTGAAGTGATCAGAAATAATACTTCCCCATTTATTATGCATCTGAAACTTGACAAGCTAGTAGTTTTGATCGCCATAAAGACACGGCAACTGTTTTTTATTTCGAAAATAGCGTGTTTTGGTCTGAAAACATGCTTACAAATTCAAATTTCGCGCGCTATTCGCAAATAGCCAATCGACAAGGCGGATTGTTAATCATTTCTTTTAATTATCGCCTTTGACTCCAACGGTAGATTGTGCAGTACACCCGCTGGTTTTTGCCTAGTTCTTGCGCGGATCATTACTTAAATTTCGAAGACATGTATTTCATTCACTTAAAAGTACCTCGTGAATATAATTGATTTTCACCATGTGCGAAACCTTCAAATGGATTAAGCTTCTGGTGGTTGAATCGCAGAAGGATGATCTACAGATTCCTGTAAAAATTTCTTTGGGCAAATGATTGTGAGCGACGCGAGAGCTTTTCAAAGTACGTCAAATATGCAAATATTTGACCAGCCGTCGTCAAATTTCAATTTACGGGTTAGACGTATATTTTAGCATGCGCCACATGACGTGACCTAGAATAAGTTGAAATAGACACAGAGCTGATAATTTCGAAATGTTCTAACCTTATTTGTTGCAAAAGGCAGGTCCAAAGCCGATTTGACGCGTTTCTAGTCGATCTCTCACCATTCGTCGTACATAAAGCAGAAGTTTGCTTTTGTTTAATTTATACAAGGTTAACGTCCGATGTACATCGCCAACTGTCAACCTATTATTCGTCGAATACCATGGATCTGTGACTATCTTTCTGCGCATATGAACATCACTGCATCTAAAATGGCTGAGTCATTCATAGATAGTTTCTTGCTTTGCACTGCGCCAAAATAATGCGTTTGATCGATTGCTGACCATTGCTGATAAGCGTGTCGGCGCAGCACAATCTTACAGCCGTTATTTGTTCGTCACGCAATGCTGTCACGGCATATGCTGCATATTTTGATCCATTTTGTATAGAGCACTCTCAGGATAAATGAAACAATTTAATCATTGTTCATCTGTTTGTACATATATATAATAATATGTGTATATTTATATCATCTTATTCTATAGTGTACGTGGCCTCGGTCCAAATCACGTTTGTTGTACGTTTTGATGTTTCAGACAACAGCTGATAAAGCTAGTGCCAGTACTCACTAGAATTTTAAAAAAGTCGCCATGAAACAAATTATAGATCAATGAAGCAAGAACTAGCTGAAATGAAAATAGGAAATCACGACTTGTCTAATTCATGAGAAAAACAGACTAAATTTAATTAGTAATTACGCGAGTAAATAGCCCTGGCCATGCCATTTTATTTGGCGTATTTTGTTTGCCTAGTGGCGAGGCATCGGTATGTTTGTAACAGAAAATAGAGGACTGTTGTCAATACAGTCCAAAATTATTGTGAGTAAAATATTGTAAATAAAACACCTATTGACCGGTTACCTCCGCGGCCACCATTTGGTCGTTCCGATAAGGGTTTCACAATTGTTTTTACCCCTATCATAGGGGTAAAGACAATTCAGCGGCCACCCAAAATTTAAACACTTTGTTTTGGAAAGGGCGATGGTAGATAAGGGTCCGAAATTGAAGGTGCATGACGAGTGATAATTCAAATACACGTCTATCATGATTGTCTTGAATTGACTCCACGTTCACCAAGAAATTTATAACCCGATAGTGAAAAATTAAATATTCAGGGTACACCTCTATTTAAGCGGCTAGCCCCATAGTAAGCGGTCACCACCCATTTCCCCGGGGGTAGCCCACTGTATTACATGTAAATCAAAAATAATTGCACAGCCAGCACGAAAAGACCTAGGTATGAGTTTAGCGTTAAAGTATTACGCAGGCCATGTAGGTAGCGGTGGTCGAGTAAAAGATATCAACAGGGGCAATGGTAAATTATTCATTCTTCTCATTTCTTAATTTAATCTCTTCCTACTCAACACGATTGTGTGCTCCCAGTGGTTCCCAGCTTTACGGAGCCTTATGTATTAGGATAGAAATTGTCCTACCCCTACCCCCTAAAATGGGATGACAGTATTGCGTGACGAAAAAGGAACCGCTGCAAGCAAGGATTCAAGCCATCAAACCACGATGATCAAACGTAATATTTTGGTGTAGTGCAAAGCAAGCAACTATCTACAAATGACTTACCCGTTTTTGACTTAGATGCAGTGGTAATCATATGTGTCAAAAGAGGGTCACAGATTCATGGTATTCGACCATTAAACGGCGTTCAGACAAACACATATTATGTGATTCTTTCAATATACAGACCGGCAAAAATGTCGCCATGTTCTCAATATATGAATACTACTTTCATATGCAAAATAAAATTAACACTTATATAGAACCTCTTTCTCGCCGATGCTCAGCGGCGAGGTAACTCTGTCTGTATAATAAAGGAACCAAAATCTCGCCGATGATCAGCGGCGAAGTAACTCTGTCTGCACAATAAAGCAACCAAAATCTCGCCGATGTTCAGCGGCGAAGTAATTCTGTCTGCATAATAAAGCAACCAAAATCTCGCCGATATTCAGCGGCGAGGTAATTCTGTCTGTATAATAAAGCAACCAAAATCTCGCCGATGTTCAGCGGCGAGGTAATTCTGTCTGTATAATGAAGAAACCAAAATAATACTTTGTCATTAAAAAACAAAAAGTACATGACTGGAGAATAATTGGGGGAAACTAAATTGCCATACAAGGAACATTCTCCGATATTAAACATTCTAAAAAATTAAGAAATAAAACTCTAAATTTAAGTGCGGCCCAAAACTAGCCTAGTTAAATTGCATACTAAAATTGACACTAAAAATTATGAAATAAGATTTAAATACGGCCCAAAGCTAACCTAAATAAATTGCATACATGTCACTCACGAGTTACACCTGATCTAAAATTGACACAAGTGATCATCGGCGAGATTTTGGTTCCTTTATTATACAGACAGAATTACCTCGCCGCTGATCATCGGCGAGATTTTGGTTTCTTCATTATACAGACAGAATTACCTAGCCGCTGATCATCGGCGAGATTTTGGTTGCTTTATTATACAGACAGAATTACTTCGCCGCTGAACATCGGCGAGATTTTGGTTCCTTTATTATACAGACAGAGTTACTTCGCCGCTGATCATCGGCGAGATTTTGGTTCCTTTATTATACAGACAGAGTTACCTCGCCGCTGAGCATCGGCGAGATTTTGGTTCCTTTATAATACAGACAGAATTACCTCGCCGCTGATCATCGGCGAGATTTTGGCTCCTTTATTAAACAGACAGAATTACCTCGCCGCTCATCATCGGCGAGATTTTGGTTGCTTTCTTATACAGACAGAATTACCTCGCCGCTGATCATCGGCGAGACTTTCGTTCGGTATATAAGAGAAATTAAATTATTACATATTCCAACATTTACATAAAATAGTTTCAATCTATATATTTAAACATTCACATAATATGTGAATATATGTAAACCCAGCATTAAATAAGTTGACAGTTGGCGATGTACATCGGACGTTATGTAAACAAAAGCAAACTTCTGCTTTATGTACGACGAATGGTGAGAGATCGACTAGAAACGCGTCAAATCGGCTTTGGACCTGCCTTTTGCAACAAATAAGGTTAGAACATTTCGAAATTATCAGCTCTGTGTCTATTTCAACTTATTCTAGGTCAAGTCATGTGGCGCATGCTAAAATATACGTCTAACCCGTAAATTGAAATTTGACGACGGCTGGTCAAATATTTGCATATTTGACGTACTTTGAAAAGCTCTCGCGTCGCTCACAATCATTTGCCCAAAGAAATTTTTACAGGAATCTGTAGATCATCCTTCTGCGATTCAACCACCAGAAACTTAATTCATTTAAAGGTTTCGCACATGGTGAAAATTAATTATATTCACGAGGTACTTTTAATTGAATGAAATACATGTCTTCGAAATTTAATTATTTTGCACCCAAAAAGACAACGCAACATTCCCTAAAACAAACCCAGTACACATTTAAACATTCGACAAAAATATTTGAGTGTTTTAAAGACGGAAGAATGATGTGGTTTTGCATGCAAGGCTCTCAAACTGGCTTAAGAAAATGGTGCGTCAAATGACGATTTTAACGGAAGTTGGTAATTTGCATATTTCTTTGAAATAAAAGGATATTTTGCCAAAAAAACTATCCAGTAGTTTTTGTCATGCCCTAGCTTATCTACCATGAAAATATGAGCGAAATCGAATTTTCGACCCTTGCCGAGTTATTTTCCATTTTTATGGACAGGGACTCTTAATATGCATATGGAGTTAACAGATCGCAGATTAATGTCGCGAGTGCTGGCGACAGACAACTTTAGTATGGTTAAACAAACGGGCCCGCATGAGTTGACTGAACTCCGATTCCTACATGTATCCTTTCGACGGAAAGACAGCTAGACAGTGCCCAAAAGTTCATTAGAGCTGAACTTAAGCGGAAACCCTTTCCTATATGCAGACAAACGAACAATTCTCTCGAGCAGTACATCATAAGACACTTCACCGACGTTTGAGTTGAATTGCCAGTGCCGTTACGAGTTTCGGTTAAACGATTCTAGAATCACACGTTTAACGGTTAATAAACCGACCCAAAAACAAGAGTCTACAAATGTTAACGAAATGCCCCCGATGTCCTCGCCAGAACAGATACTTCCCTAATATTGGTAAACGTGGCAGAATTCGCACATTATTTCAGGTTTTTACATCTAGCATGCCTGCTAAGCCGGTCGTAAGTAGAAATTGGGTCCTAATGAAATAAAGGTAGTAGCATTTTGCGGACACCGTCTCCGATATGGCTTACTAGCAGGTTGCAGGAGACGACACCACGGACTTTTTTTTTTTGCGGAGTTTGGCATCACTTAATGGTTTTTCACTTACCCGCAAAATTGAGCTAATTGATTTCACCACCGTCAGAATAAATCTCCCTCTGTTGCTCTTTGGAGGGACGACAACTTTTACACTGGATAAAAGCGCGAATGCCACGAAACAGTGTAGGAATAGCTTCGTTAAGCAATACTTGCAAATTACGTCAGTGGACGAGTTAAGACATGGATAGCACGCACATGCGCAGTTTCCAATCAGGAAAAGTCACGCGATCAAACTCGTCACCAGGGATTCAAAACACGGTTCAAAGTGAGCCTGTTCGCAGGCTCAGAATGAGTTTGATACGGCTTTTCTACAGTCTTTTAAATGAAATTCATACGAAAGCCTAAATATTAAGTTCTCTTTGTTGCAGAGGAACAAGTCAGTTTACCCTCACCGAAAAATGCTAGTAACTCCTGCTTCCTGTAAGTTACTATGAGTACAAGAGAATTCCTCTTATTGTAATGAAACTTATTAAGTTAGGGGTCAGTCAAAGGAACTGTATCCTAAAATACGTGTTTCCCAGCCGATATTTTGCTGGCTGGGAAACCCAGAGGCTACTCGCGGTCAATATCTTAACCTCAACCGGAATTTGGGTAATTTCAGTGAGTTTATGCGAGTACTTACTGGTTCGTCAATTCCTTAGGATTATGTCAATACCGAGGACTGTGAAAATGCGTAGATGCGGTCCTTGAACCACACCCATCTGGCCATTTTCGCTCCCTCTTCCGTTTCAAAGTATTGTATATGACCTTAGATGCATCTAAGGCAACACTCATCCACCCATTTTCCTCTTCTTCCCCGCTGAAGATGTAGATATGGCCCTGCAACCACACCTCCAAATGTGTTAAGTAGGTGTAGATTAGGGTAGTGTGTCTGCTAGCTGCCAAAATTTTTACACTAAAATTTGGTGGGAAGTAAAAGTTGATTCATCTCAACCAGAATAAAAACAAAAGAGATGCTATTGTTCTTGGGGCAGCTAAGTGCAGTTTTAGCCAATTCACGTATAACTTGAGACAGGGTTTGACCAGTAATTGTTCATGTCTATCCCAGAGAATGTTTTCCTTGACTATACTACGTTTTCATTGTTCTTTAATGCCATGTGGGATTTGAAATTAGCTAAAAGAGATAATAAAGTGAAAAAAACGTGGTAAAACCTTAACTGTCCCTCCGCATTTTTTCAAATTAGCCATCATACAGATTTTACTTGCCTTGAGCGAGTGAACGTTTACGTAAGTAGTGACAACATTTGCACGGGCATCCATCAAATTATAATGCACGCTTGCAACCCGAGCAGCATATTTACATATTGATGACATTTTAAAAATGCAAGAGTTTGTATGGAGTTCAGAACTGCGACTTTCTGCCGATAAATAATAGCAAAATCGCAACTGAATAAGGTTCACAAAACAATATCTGGTGTTGCATTTTATCGTTCCGTTGTGTTTCTTATTAAATTGAACGAGTTTTGGTAACATGTTCTGTCGTGTTTTGTAGAGTAGCAAGGTAAAAAAGCACGAGGTTTCAGTGTCCTGCAGCGCTCGACTCGCTTTGGAAATTGCTCGCATTCTAGCACAAAATCGTCAACCACTGTCAATGTACTTCGTCTCCTTTATAGCCCAATGATGTAACGACTTTTTTGTAAAATGAAACTGCACATACCTTGTCTCTTTAGGGAATAAAGAACTCCACAAACGAAGCACTAGCTTGAAATTCCTGCCATTAAAAACAAAATAGACGATATCAGCACGGTCAGCACTGGGTACCAGATTAAAAAAAAAAAAAAAAAAACACTTAACGGGGTAGGGCGCATGTGTTTCCAACGACTCTGGTTCGTTCGCAAATTTTAATCTGCACGTGAATACTTAAATGTATTGTCAGCATCGAGATGTTCTCTCGTTATTCGACAGTGTGGAAGCTCGTGTTCGTTTGCCGTGGACTTTATTTTTTCTTAACTTACTTTCTTCGCATTGATAGACTTGAATAAACAATTGCAACTAATGTATTACAAAACCAAAAATGGAAATTGGGGCATGATTCAGCATTACCAGTGATTAGTTATTTAAAGAGAAAGAAACGTAAGTTTTCAATTTGGTTGGTAAAGGAAGCTGACAGCTTCCTTCAGAAAGATTTTTACACCTCGTCTTAAGCTGCATGCGTATCACACACCGGCAAAGACGACTTAGATCCCTAACATTCCTTGAACATTTGACGAGCCAGGCATGATGGTCACGTGATAGTGACCAAAACAGAGGAGATCCTCGACCCAGTCCCCCAAGACTCAAGGCAGCCTGGGCATCATATAAAACGCGGGAAATGTCCCATCTTTGGTTTTCAGCCACAGTGATAAGCGCTGTTTTACCGAATACTGTCTCAATACTGGGATCGCCATGATATGATAGAATCAAGCACACACACTCTACATCTTTAGCCAGGTGCACGGCTGTTCTTCCATTTCTATCTTGCAAATATACGTCAGCTCCTGCACGACACAGTATTTCAGTGGCTGACAGTCGCTCGGTCTTGCTGCGCCCGTATTTAGCATACATCAGCGGTGTTGCTCCCCAACTACTCGCTAAATTAAGGGGTGCTCCGTGATGACACAGTGCTTCCAAAACGTCGAGACGACCGTTGGCCGTTGTCATGGCTACAGGTGTCTTTCCCATACAGTCTTGCGCGCACATGTCGGCTCCATGTTACAGAAGAATTTTAGCGCACGCAGCAGATTGGACGAAGTTTAAAGGCGTCATACAGGGGACTCGACACGAACTAGCAATGAACGTACCGGAAGTGATGCCATCTGCCTTGGTACTCCACACGGTGTCTCTGTTAATGATGTTAGCTCCATGACAACAAAGCCATTTTACGGCAGCAGCGTTATCATATTCCACCGCTGCTCGGAGTGGCGTGAAAACGCTGCGTTATTTCTACGGTTAGGCCTACCGTTCACACTAATCCGTCACGAAAACGGAACTTTTCGAAAACGCTCTTCAAACCGGAGGAACTTGAAAACGTCGACTTTGCTTTTTAGTGTGGACGGCAGACATGTTAAAAACGGATCTTTTCGAAAACGATGGCGTCAAGATAATCATGATATTTTCATGAACTAGTTTTCCTCAAACTCAAATCCAAAATGACCGATAATTGTTGCTTTTCCAAATGCCTTAAGACTAGTGTGGACGAGAAACATTTGATATGTGTTCAGAGTGAAAACGCCGTTTTCAAATTTCTCCAGTGTAGTGTGGACGGTGTGTCAGTTGTGTCTAGTTTGTGATTTCAGTGGTTCATTGCCATTGCCAAAAGTCGTATTTTTCCGGAATGACAAAATGTTTTTTTTTTTTTATTATTCTCGGACCCAAGGAAATGGAGTGGTAGCTGTATAACCACAGAATGTTATAACCTGGGAATTGAATCACTGTAGTCAGGCTAAAAATATCACCGTACCAGCAAATCCAAACGCCTCAAGCTAAGCACGTCCAATTTTGTTTTTAAACCACTACTGACCAATGCATGCGAGATCAAACCAAAAGAAAATCTGCCTTGTAAAAGATGTGGTCGGTTTAGCTTTTTATCGCTAGTTTTACTTTTTTCATGTCTCAAGCTAATCGAAGCAGTTATTTGAGCGACTATTTCAAAGGTCTTCACTCTGACAGTTCCAATCTATAATTGTTAGTGTTCCATGGAAAAGAGAAAGTTTGGTAATAAGGTAGACACTTATGGGTTCCGTTTGAATGAGCATAATTCAGCCTAACTAGACATCGGCTTTTCGTTAAGATACGTCAGTGCCATGAGTGACCTATATTTAGCTAAGGGTAAACTTGTTTCCCTCCAATACATTTTAGGGGGCAAGGTGGGGCAAAAATGACGAGGAAGGGGGAATAAATTTAACTGGAACAGTGGCGGAGCTAAACTACTAGTCTTTCATAATTTTTTTCTGCTTCTGTGGACAGTTAGCGCTGGGATGGTTGGGGGATGGTTTAAATAAAGGAAGCTTCACAGCCAGCAAAGTGAAGTTTCAGCGAGAGCTGAAGAAGACCTTACATACACATTCACACATACTTTATTTGATTAGTAGGCTACTATAAAAATATCTATCTAACTACAAAATCAATACAAACACGAAGAAGATATATAAAACTTAGAGCTATATACCAGGAAATCGAATTTTACTTGAAAATAATAGAATAAAGTTGCTTTTTTGCCAGAATAAGTAAGTTATAATTAAAAATTGACGGCACCATCCTTTTTGACCTTTTTTGTAGCGATTAATATTTAAGGAGGCTGGGAACAGTGTCCAGCACGTTTCCAACAGCTGTACTTTGACGGATGAATATTGCCTATGTTTATCACGTGACAGAGATTACAATATTGGTATCACGTAAATGCCCAGCCATTGGTAAAGTAATTACAGTGACCCTTATGGCATAATGGGTTACCATAGCAACAGTATGACCTGTTAAAAACACCCTTAATTTTAGCTTAAAGTGCTCATAACTCAAAAACGATTTCGGTGACCCCATTTTTTCTTATCGAATTGTGATAAGCATGATAAGATACAACTTTTTGCAAAGTTAAAAAAAATATGTAGTGTGGGTTCAGAGCCACCTTAAATGAAAAATTTAAGAAATTTAGCCTTTTTTGGCACTTAAATGATACCACCTTGTTTACCAATGATTAGGCAGCTTTTTCATACAATATTTGTGGCATCAACTGATAAGGATTGGTTGTAATGATCCATCAAAATCTAAGTCTTAGAAAATGTTGTAAACTGTTGCCAATCCGCCTCTATATGATTTTGAGGCGACGTTGTCAAAAGACATTTAAATTACACACGGCCTTAAACCAATATATTATGCAAGAGTAGGTTTCTGATGTACAACTTAATCAGAAAATACTTGAATTTGTTAAATTGCCAATTGCATTTTATAAAAAGCGTCGTACGAAAATGTTATATATTGCCATAACTAGTTTAAAGTTCAAGAGCTACAATAAAACTATCAAAACCTGAAAAATAGTAAATAAAGCTTTTTGGGTCTACTTCATACCAACTTAATAAGCTTAAAAAATCCCTTGACAACTAATGTTGAGTTTCATTTTACACTAGCTAGTTGTTGCTTAACTGCACACAAATGAACCGGCTATTTTAAGTTCGTTTACTTAAGTGGCAAGTTGGGGAAATTTGCGCTGTAATCAAGATTGTTTTGATAAGACACTTGATCATTGTACACCACTTGACCGTTGTAATCCACCCTAAGAAAACAACAAAATAGACTAAGTTAATTTCATTAATATCATGGGCCAAGACCTATTATCAAATAGGTTTATGAGCTTCTACTCAGAGGCAAATTTTCATTTCCAAGAAAAAAAAAAAAAAAAAGAGAGAGAGAGAGAGAGAGAGAGAAAAACAACCGTTTAGTCAGTTGTAGGTAGTCCCTTGACCTTTGATGGTAAGTTTCATTTTACAACGATAGCAGTTGAATTTATAACAAGTACAGTGACAGGGCTCTTAGAAAAAAAGCATTTCATCGGCAAAATTGTTTAAAACTGTAAGACTGATATTGCGTACGCGTTTTGATCACTTTACATGACTTTAAGACTTTTGGTCAAAGTATAGCGGACACCATCATAATTGGCTTCTAGTTTCAGGGTTGTACTAAAATAAGCGGAAATCGTGTTGCCTCAAACCAAGGAGATTTCAATTTCTTAAAACGAGAAAATCGGTCTTTTTTCTCGAAACAATAACGCGTAAACAGATCGGACTTAAAGTCCTCAAATGAATCTTTTAATCCCGAAATTTATTATTTATAAGATTAATTAGCGCCTGTGCCTTATTTTTTAGAGAGTAAACGTGCTCCTACACTACTTGCAAAAAATTTCGGACGAAAATAAAACCGTCCGAAATTTTTAAGCGTCCGAAATTTTAAGCGTTCGATATTTACAGTGTAGTATAAAACTTTCAAATAGCGCCAAAGCTCTTAGCTTTCTTTATGCCTGGCTTTATGCGCGCTCGTCCGATTTTAAAATTAATTGTGCGATTACTCCCTGAATTGTTCTCCAGTAGGTCCAGTACTGGTTACTATTACTCACCATTTTGTAACAAACGCGTAACATTGCAACTCAGGGGACGGTGGTCGTTGGTCAGGATTCCTACAAAAACAACAATACGACTTACACTTACGGTAAACACAATTTTTAAAGCTCGGACAACACTTATATTCACTTTCCAAATTTCTAATCACCGCTTCTGCCTCTTTATCGTAGTGATGTCACTCCAATAACATCGCTTGAATGACACCTGCCCTCGTCCTTTTATATGCTTGCAATGTTTTTTTCTATACATTCTTTAGCTACATAACCACTTGTTTAACTCTGCTATTAACAATTACTAACCACTTCAAGGCAGCCACAATAAACGCTCTTGCATCTTGTGATTTCCACGGCACCAGAGTCATGACATTGATGGGTCCTGAAGCAATTTTATACCTGGCCTCTTCTGTTTCAAGATAACTCAGAGGCGGTTTTCCGGTCAGCATTTCGATAACTGTACAACCGACACTCCTTAAAAAAAAAAAAAAAACACGCCACCCATTTTGAAGTTAAAACATGAATTTTGCATACCTTGACGAATGTTACAGTTTCAAATTACTGGGAGCTCACAAAATCAGCTTCGACCCATTGAATCATACCTTAAACTAACTTATATTGCCATCAAAACAGTAAATTAAAGTTTGCGATTGATACATCATGCGAGGTCACACCAAAACTAGAACAATCACGCTCCCCAGGTCTGACAATGCCCGTTTTCGGTTAATGGTGAGTGAACACAACTCGTGTTATGGTTTGACTAATGCTGCAGGGTTCAGCTCTTGATTTCGCGCAGAGTTCCACATTTGTAGTGCTAACTAAAAGAATGATGGCTTCTGGGAACGAAGATGGCTCCGAGCAAAACCTTACATGACAAGGAATGCACAAAACCTATCTTCTTTTCCCGTGTTTGTTTCTTCGTGGACAGCCCAATGAATATCGAGAAAAGGAAAAGCAGTGTTTGTCCTTTAAGCCTACCAGATATCCGCTTCCCGTCCATATCCTTGACCCCAAGATATCTCTGGTGCCATATAGTACAAAGTACCCCGAGCAGATTTCAAATCTGTTTCACTTCCAATTTTCTGGAAAAAAAAATGTGACGAAAAGTGGTTATTTTCCGAAAATAAGCGGCATGTATCACGTGGAATAGATGCAATACTGACGAGAGGTTTTCTAAACTAACAAGGCTGAATTCAACTCCTTCTATATTCAAATCTGCGTCTTTGCGCTCAGACGTTTTACGCCTATCAACTGATGACTCCAGCTGGCAGCAGCAACAACTCCGCCGGCATGGCCTATCAGCAGAAGGTAGCTATTCGGCTCTTGGTAGGACTTGTCAACACTGACCATAGTTAATGAGGGGAGACTCCAAATTGTTATGAAGCCGGGCAAACTTCAAAGGAGCTAACAAAAGTGCCACCAGTTAATATGTTGAGAGGTTCCCGCCCGTGCGCAATGTTTTGTTTTGCGCTCATACACTCTGCGTAAATATTCCTGAATTGCGAAACTGAAAGGCTAGCTGCTCAGACGGAAGTACACTTCTATTGTGTTTTTGTGCGCGGTCAAAACGAAAACAGCAAGCAGAAAAACAGAACAAAAAACTTCAGGCTCCATATACATTACCCAATGTAAAGTTTGGACCGACGAAGGCTAATACAGTACAGGGGTCTAATTACTGCATACAATTCACTATATTTACCTGAATTATTTTTGATAACCCAAAGTCAGCTAATTTCACATTCCCGTTGCCGTCTAAAAGAACATTTGATCCTAGAAATAACACATGCAGAAGTTCTGGAGTCCATAGCAAAAATAGCCTTCACTTAGGTTACAGCAATATTAAAGCACATAAGCAGCTACCAAGCTAACACAGATAGGAAAAGGAACTGAATTGCCACGGGTTACTACATGTTTTAAGAAACTTCAGTGCTGCTTAATGCATTTAGTTCTTTACTTGTAATTAACAAAGGAAACTAAGAACTACTTCTACTTCTACGTCTACTTTCAGAGCCAAAACTGTTAAAAAAAATCTGTAAGACAAATTTTGAGTTATTTTTGAAATAGGCAAAATTTACATTTTCTTAGCTTACGAAAAAATTGTCTCACAGATTTTTATTTTACTTAACGTTTACTTGCATGAACGTTGAATCACAGCCAAATTCTAATTCTTTAAATTTTGAGGTAAGGTCTTTAAAATAGATTTTGAGGGATACGTGCACCCACTGGTTCCCAGTCTATTCTTAAGCACTCGGTCGTTCATTTTGGCTATTTATTAAGGTTTTAATTGTCAGATATCATATATGGTAAAATATTTAAGCAAACAGTAATTAGAGGAAGAAGAACTAGAAACTTCTTGGAACATCTTTCAAAAGAGTTAAAAGTTGGGCGCTTATACTCCATCAAAACTGTGGTAAGTCTCAGAGCTATGAAGGGAGAAAGAAAGTAATTCTACTTTTATCACAGTAAACCCCCTGTCATGAACCTAGCTTTATGTTGAAATTATTGGTTCAGTGTCTTTTCGAATCTTCTACCCAAGTGTTTCACATCGGTATCCGCAAAATAGCATGAATACTGCAAACATACCCTTTATGTATCCGTGTATTATATTCCGGAAATGCAAAAAGGTCACTCCTTCTAACATTTGCTTTGTGTACCAACTTGATTCCTTTTCCCTAAGATATCCGCTCTTTTTTATGAGATCAGACAATGATCCCTGGAGAAAAACACCAAAACATTACTTAGATTTTAATCTGGAATTTTTTAGTATTCTTATTATAAATGGCAACAACTGTTCCATTGAAAATCTGAATCTTAAATGCGTAGTGAACTACGTTTCAGATTACAAGCAAAGATAAACAATAAGCTAGTTAGTGTTAGTACATGTACGGCAAGCCTATGTGGAATAACCATAACACGTCGACAGAGGAACTAGGGACACGTCGCATCTAAGCTCTTACCCCAGTCATGAACTCCATAAGCAAATCAAGATAAGGGCCATGCTGCTCACTTTCATAGTATGAGACGATTCTCTCATGTTTATCTTTCTGTAAAATACTAACTTCGTTTTGTAGAGCTTTTACTTCCTGAAAGAAGAACCAAATAATTGTCAATAGTGTTCCATGCTGAGCCATGTAGTAACTTCACTTTTGTCTGTGTTAAATTGCTTACAGTGCACGTGTATGCACACTCAGAGAAGGAGTCTGAATTTCATAACTAGCATTGTTTCTAAAGTAAATAGATAACTTACTGGGTCCACATTTCCGAATAACCTAAAAAATTGTCAAAACTTGTCTTCGTCCATATTTTTTTCATTTTCAGTGCCCACTTTTTAAGCATTGCAGAAATTTCATTCACGTCCTTTGCGCTGAATGGCATGAATATTGGTGAAGGAAAGTGTAGGCCACAAGCTCATTGCGGAAATTTGACACTGCAAAACGTAGATCACCTAAATAAATTCTTTATGATAAAGTTTCTGATTGACTGAAACAGCATGCTTTATCGAGAGCAAAGCACGGGTTGGTGACAGTAAGCTGGCTTTCAAATTTTTGCTTCGGAATTTTGACAAATTTGACCCAAATTAAACATGCCCTGTGACTCAGACAAACGCAATGGAAAAGTCCTATTTGTCTGCAGTAAATATGACTGCACGGAGACCATTGTTAACAACAGTAGCGTTCTCTTTGTCAGAGAACAGAGCACGCTGACGCCTCTTTTACTCGTTTGGAAAATAAAGTTTGGTTTGAAAATTCAGCCGAATGCGTGGGGAAATTAATAGATTCTTTATAATAAAACAAATAAAGAAGGCTCGACCGTGCTCTGTTCTGTTGTAAAGCACTTAGGAAGCGGTAGAGCACTCAAGAAGTAGGGATAAACACTCGACTACGTCTCGTATTTTCCCCTCCACTTCCTTCGTACTCTATCGCTTCCTGCCGGCTTTACAACAGAACAGAGAAGGCTTCTTTATTTGTCGAGGTCGAGGCTTCTTTATTTGTTAAATACAGACATCTTTTCCTTAAGAAGTACAATGACTCCTTCTGGTAAAACGCTTTGGAATACAAATAAAAAACATGAATCTCCATTTTAATCTACAACACTGGAAATGTAGAGACTAATGTCTTCTATGTATAATTATTACAAGACTAACCTCGTTCACTCTTGTGTATTGATGCTCCATTTTAACTCTTTTCACTGCCAGCAAAGTTGTAGTGCCTTTTTGCGAGAAAAGACACTTAAACACCTAAAAGACATCGCAAAAAGACGGGTTAAAGCTGCTCTTTTTTTCTAAAAACAAATTTTGTGAAGGACATTGGCGTTTCTCAGACAATTGCTTCAATGCTTTGGTCCAATCTGAAACTTACCAAACGTGAAGGTTGGCTGAGAGTATTCACAGTTGCCATGTCATGGTTTTAAGCAACAATACTGTTCAACTTTGAGCGACTAGAGCACTATCATTATCATGCAATCCAACAGAAAATCGAACGTTACTGGTATGCTAGAGAAAGATGATCATAAAAGTTTCAAACGAGGTCACGTTTCACCAAGATCTACCATAGCAATGTTCTGACGTATCCCTGGTCTTAGCGATCCCAAAATTTTAACAATTTTGTGAGGGCGTTTTCGAGAAAATTGCAGGTAAAGTTTTAACGTCTCAAAATACAACAAAAACAAAGCTGTTTTAAAATGCTATTGCAAACCATATACACCAGACTTGACGAAATGGTGTTCTGGTCTTATCTCGAGTGAAAAACTCAGAGAAATCATTCCGTTTCCTTTTTTCCCCTCCAACAGGTGTTTGCATTTCTTCGATTGAGCGATAGGGCGCTTATTTTTAATTTTAGGTTTTTTCTAATAATCAATCTTCGTGAATGAACTATAGGATTATTACTCGGGCTTCCGTAAGAAAGCCCTACTCAGAAAATGCAGGCCATTTTTGTTGGGCCACAAATGGGGGGTCAAAGTGCTAGGCGTTCCTAGCGGAGAACGTGGAAACTGGGGATGAGAATTGCGTCAGCAAATGCTGTGATTTTGTTTTGAAGGAAACTTTGAAAAGAATCATGCCTTAAACGTTCGTCTCACATACAAAGATGTCGAGCGGTTTCGGAACGGGTTGGTCCACAAATTCTACAGCTCGAAGGCCTAGGCAAATTAGCAAAGTTCATACTTGATCTCACGAACAGCTCCGGTGTTGAAAAAGTCAACACTCTTCGTCAAACGAATTTCCACGGTTGTTGTACTTTGGGTAAGAAACCTTGGAGTAGTTCCGCCTTGTTTTACTTCTGTCATTCATTCATCCTGGGTTCTTAATACTGACGAGTAAAGGGTAACGTGATATTTCAAGTTTCATGATTCTATGGGCGTTGCTATTCGCAAATTTTAGTTTAATTTAAGGATAACAGAAAAATATAACTGTACCTGACCAAAAGCTCCTGCTCCAATACATTCGCCAAGACTGAAGAGGGCTGGCAGTGCTAAACAAGTTTAGAAAGTTAATTGACCAATGAAATTTCGAGAGAAACGTTAAGTTACGGTGGCCTGAGCCCAGTTATTTGCACGTTGCCTGTTTCATTTTAAGTCAAGAACTTTAGTAGGAAATATTTTATATTTAATGTTTAGCACCTATAAAATGTGTGACTTTGCTGGAAGGAAATCTCATTTAATTATTTTTGTTTTGAGAGTAAAAGCGTTCGAGATATTATCAGTATTTCAAAACCTTTTTTTACAAAAGTAACCTATAATTTTGAAATCCGATCGGAATATTCCCCCTTACTTTATGAAATAAGCCTCAAAGCTATCACGTTTTGTATCTGCAAGTTTCGTGGCAATCATAATCGTATAACTCGCTGCACAAAAATGCTGATTTAACTCACTTTGAAAATACCACGCTAATGTAATTGAGGTAGCTGCCGTACAAATGGCGGAAGAGTGTTGTAGAAGGCACAAATGTAATAAAGTCACAAGTGTAATAAGGTTTGGTGACAAATGTAATAAAGTCACAAGTGTAATAAGGTTTGGTCACAAATGTAATAAGGGTTCAGACTTAGGCACAAACATGAAAGGTACCTTCCATTCAAAGTGGATGTCGTCATCAGTCAAAATCGCTCTAGTTTTGTTATTTTACGCATCATCTAATGCATTAAATGCACTTATTAATTAACTATAAAGCTTTTGTACAAATTAGGTGCTGCTATCAACTGATAGCGTCATTAGGTATATCTAAATTAAATTTAAATTCGCTTCAATTTCATTAAGTGCCAACAACAAAACCATCAGTACAATATTAATCTGAGTGATTCATAAAAGAAAGATTAATTGTCAATGCAATAACATGAACACTATTCAAATGGTCAATGTCCTCAACTGAGGAAGTGAAAAAAATCCATTGATCCAGTGTGATAATTTGAACTTGAAATTCAACTTAAACAACACAAGTTACAATACGACTACTAAGTTTCTTCTTTTGCTAGTAAGTCTTGTCCTTTTTAGGTTATTTGTTGATGTCTTTACAATTAACAAAAACCAGAAACACACATGTTTCTACAGAAACATATGAGCTTATTAATTAAAGGCCAGTCTATACTAGCCTATTCTTCCAATAAATGCCAGCTATGGTAAACCAACCATACTCTAACGGAACTAGTTTTATCCAAGCTTGGTGCCATCTAGGAGACTTAAATTCCTCTCGAAGTTCTGCAACAGCGCCGCTGCATTTCCCTTTTAACATGATGATTTTGCGGATGCTGATAACCACTTGTTCCTCTCGGGCAGCTCAGGTATATACACTCTGGGGCAAGGAACATTGTCCACGGTCACTTTGGAAAATCTGTTGACACGTTTTAAGCTGCTTCTCATAAATGGAAAGGTTGATAAAGTAATTTTGATTATCAATTCAAGTACATCATGATCATTGTTTAAGAAGGGCTGAGTACTGTCGTCAACGTTACCTACGTCATCGTCAATGACACCTGCGTCATTGTGAACATCACCTACGTCATCGTGATAGTCACCTGCATCATTGTGAACGTCACCTGCGTCATTGTTAGCATCACCTGTATTATTGTTAACATCACTTACATCATTGTTAAAGTTACCAACATCATCATTAACGCCACCTGCGTCAACATCAGCATGGGCGGTATGGTCATCCGAGGTACTAGTATCGCTATTGAACTCTTGTATCGGACTCACATAATGTTCCCCATGATTTTTGGCAAAATGGCCGAGATAAACGGTAGCAAGAGGGATGCTCGATGATGGATGGAATACATGTTGTGCCCCAGCCCCGAGTGTAGATACAATCTGGATATCGATGTTGTATAGATTTGCTGCTGCAAACAATGTTAATTGATCGCCAAATGTGTTCTTTCTCGTCATATATTGAAGATATTCCTGCCAGGATGGAAACTCAGAGTCTACTAAGTGTAGTAAAAGTGGGAAGCCATCGTTATCAACTGGGTTATTTCGCAAATAGTCCATTATTTCTTTACGCACAGTTTCGGGAGATCTGAAAATACCTAGTGTATTTAACTGGTGGGCTAGAGCAGCAAATTGGCAGTTGCCATCTCCTGGATTATATACAACTTGAAAACCCTGATGTTCTATTATCTTGGTGTAATCTTCATGACTCATTACCAAATTAAACTTTGCGCGGTGCAGGGTTTTTTTTTTCCGTTTGGATAACTTAGCAGCCTTTTGTTTACATTTTTCCTCCCGGAGGTTGAGGCTTGTGATGTCATCCACGGGCAGCCACTTCTTTTCGCTTTTTCCTGTGACCGGGGAAGTGTAGGCAACTCTGTATGTCTGGGTTTTAAGGTTTCTCTTTTCTATTCGAGCCTCGATGATATGACGACTCAGACCTTAGTGAACCCTTTTTACATTTGTGACCAAACCTTATTACACATGTGACTTTATTACATTTGTGACCAGTTATTACACTTGTGCCTTCTACAGCAGTGTCACCAGGCTATCCGCCATCTGAAAGGTTGAAGTTACCCAAAGTTTTATTGAAAGAAAGTGAGCAATCAGAGACCTATGACAAACACGGCTCAATAAGAAACGGAATATTTTCTACTGCATACAAGTTAAAACTAACTTTTTTATGTGTTCGTCTGACGTGTTTTCTGTTTATCAATGCAGAAAATCTCTTGCCTTGAAGCTTGCAGGCACAAAAGTAAAGATATGGGACGACAAAACTGCCGTCCAAATCCAAAATAATGGGTAGTATTTATATAAATGAAGTTTGAAAAATATGATGAAATACAGCAATAAATGAGATCCCCTTAAAATTCAAACGGTCTTTATTTCGGACGCCAATAATCGAAGAAATCAGTTAAGTTTTTCCCGCCAAAAAACGCAACTAAAAAATGTACCCAACCCGCAAAGAAATAGATTCAGGCCACTTCTCACTCTAAAAATGTCTAGGCAAGTTGCGTCAACTTGGTTTTCGCATAACAGAATGCGCGTACGCGGAAAGGGTTCAGAACAAGTGTCCTGAAAGTTACCTTGAATTTTAGCCAGCTTCTGTCGGTCGCTTGCTTCATAGAAAGACGTCCGAGTTACTAATGCCGACCCATTGATATCGTAACTCAAAGAACGGGTAGTAATTTCGATTGATAGATTGTTTGAATGTTAAAGCATCAGACTGTTATGTGTCATTTTCATTTCATTTCAGCCCAGATTGTGATTTGAAATTCACCAGATCGCACTCACATTGTATCATAAAAATGAAAATGAATATTTTTAAGTGCTCCCAGTTCGAATTGTTCCATTTACCTTATGGTGGCTCGATCCAATTTTTCAGTAACGATACCTTTCAACTTTGAGCCACTAGAACAGCATTATCAATCTAACAGAGAATCAAACGTTACCTGTGTGCTAGAGGAAGATGAAAGTTTCAATAGGGGTACATTTAACCAGGATCTGAGTTACCATAGCAACGAAATAACGCTACACCAGGGGCCATAATCGAGGACGGAGACCGTAAGTCTTGGGATCCGCGCGCACCTATGATATGGGACAATGTTTCTATTTTTAGAACAAATTGCGCCGTCCTGACGTCATATATCCGCGTGGATCCACGCACATGTCGTGGGTTCTGGTGTGGATGTTGTCACGTTGTGTGATCAAATGGTGAGAGATGCGAGATTATCCTGTGGATTTTTCACAGCGATGGCGTTGAATAAGGCAGGGATAAGAACCAGGGTGCTTACATGTAGTTTTATGCTCTGAGCTAATGGAAAAGGTGAGTTTTTCAGGGTCCAAAGCTTCAATTTTGCGCTGTGAATGAATAATATCTGCTCTCGCTAGTTGTACGCGATTTTGCGTTTGCTCTGTAAAGAAAAGTTAACTTATGTAGGAAAACAATCTACTCTGGTATCGAGTTAATTTGCAAGTTTCTCAAACCTAACCAAAAACTGTTTTTGATAGTTTCTTATTGTTTCTGCTTGCTCGGCGAGTTTGCAAAAGTTTTTGAAAGAAAAGTCTGACGCGGACAAGTAGCTCATTTGCATATTGCAGCGCATGCACTTTAAGTCCCAGTCGGTGTTTTCAATAGTCAACAAATCTTTAGAAAGATTTCTTTCGTTATCTTTTGTGCTGAGATGCTGTAACAATTTTCATCAACGCCAAAAGACTACTAACATCATGTGTGTTTCTTTAACATAGTGAAATTTTACACTGCGAAAATAAAATAGAGAAGTAGTTTTGATAACTCGACCAAAAAAATCGAAATTGTTGTTTGAGTTGATTAAAGAAAGCTTCATCATAACTTTGCTGATTATTTCTGCTGTATTTGTTGGCCCTCGTTGCCACAAAAGAATAAGGCAAGATCAAAACGTAGACTTGTCCAACCGTTTTATTTTCTTTTTGGTCTCTCCACCTCGTGGTCGACTAGTTTCTACATATCACGTGACTGACTGTGACTGACTGTGTGGGGGTGGAGTGACCCCTACATATTCACATATCTTTAGATAAGCTTTTAATATATATATATGTTTCCAAACATTTGTCAACCTTGAACATATTTCAAAACTAGAGATGTTATATGAGTTCGATGTACGTTTTCACACGAAAGTGCGGAAATCCAATTTGTCATGTTTTACTGACTGTAAAAACACGCATTGGCGGGCGCTCTTATTCATCGACAACAGACAATTCATTGGATTTTTACACAAAAAAAGCTGAGCAGCATCTACAGACATGAACTTATTGTCACTTATTGGGCCTTGATAAAACATCAAGCGTTGCTTACAATTCAGGCGAAACTCAAACTTGCAATTATTATTATTTTTTTTTTAACTTCTTAGATTCTGGCGAGATCCCCGCAAGCGTGTGGCAAGAGGAGGGAAACTTTGAAGTCCTGAAACGCTGCTATATCCAAAAATATCCAACTAGTTTTTTGCCGTGTTATGGAAAAGCTGTTAATATTTAACATATGTGAAACTTACGGTGGAGTAATGTGGAGCTCTTGTAAAAGAAGCAACGAAACACAACTTGGTCAGTGATATAAAGCAGGACATAGCTAACTTCGACACTGTCTTACTTCACTCAAACTGAAGCAGCTTACGACGAAAATACTGGAGTAAAATTCCAACAGACATGAACGTATTGAGTTGTGGGCCAAAAACATCAAACATTTCGGGAATTTCGGACGCCATTTCCCCACGCTACATCTGCAAAATCCTCGCAGCGCGTACGCGCGTGTGCCACACATGATGGTTCAATTTGTTCTAAAAATAGAAAAACTGTCCCATATCATAGGGACAGCCCCGATACTAGAAATAGCGCGCGCTTAGTCTCCGTCCCCAATTATGGCTCCTGGCCACATCATTTTACATAAGACCGAATAACTTGCCATCAGGGTTTATTTTCGAAATATGACGGCGGGATCTCGGACTTGACACAGTTGTCTTAACGATGGCAAAATTTAAAAAAAGATCTGTGCGAGCGTTTTCGAGAAAATTGCGAGTAAAGTTTTAAGGTGTCAAAATACAACAAAAACGGAGCTGTTTTAAAGTGTTATTGCAAACTGTATCCACAAGACTTGACGAAATGGTATTATGGTCTTAAATGAATCTTAAAACTTTCTCCGTATAATTAGGCACTTTTCTTAGACTTTTCGTATTCCTTTGAAAACTATATTTTTTAGTGTTAAAGGTAGTAAAATTTAAGCCCGTAGTTATCATTGCAGATTTGATATTAATATGTAGAACTCAGTATATGTTTTGAGATTTATATGTTTATTGTTAAGCACTAATACAATTTCCTTATGAGAAAATTACAAGAACAAACAAACACAGTATTGAAGTAGTTCTGGCTATTGCACTACGATTAGGGAACCCGACAGCCACACCACATGTAAGCTCTTACCCCAGCCATGAATTCCATAAACAAATGAAGATAACAATCTTTTTGTTCACTTCCATAATATGACACGATTCTTATGTCACTAAGTTTCTTCAAAATGCGTATTTCGTTGTTTAGAGCTTTCACCTCCTAAAAGAATAAACAAATAATTATAAAAAAAGGCTATGGTGTTGAGTCAACTGTGATTTCACTTGTTAAATCTCTTGTGTGCGCTTAGATGCACTCAGATAAGAAATCTGGTTGCCATTACGAGCAATATGTCATAGATAACTTTTTGAATCAGCAAATCAGAATATCAAAAAAAAAAAAATGGCATAGCTGGTTTTCCTCCAAATTTATCAAGGAAATTGTAGAATGAGAACTCACTGACAGAGATTGACACCTAAAACAATAAATTCGGCCTCATCAGCTGTCAACTCATAGAAATCGAAAGTGAGTAATTTTGGAAGTATGGGGTGGGTGGGTACGGAAAGAGCCCATTACAACCCTTTATGACTTTTTCAAATATTGAAACTTCATCAAGAATTTATTTGGAAACATTTTGGTGGCGTATCATTGTACTCAAAACGTTTTTTTCATGGCAAGCGTATTTGACAGTCATGGTTTTCCAAATTTGATCCTTTTTCTTGTTTTACATGTATCCAGTGAACAAAATATATCTTTCAATCATGCAGGTATGTCTACACTGTTTGGACTTTTTGGCATTTCGTTGATCTTGATCAGTTTTGAGTCATTTTTGGTAGTTTTCTGACATCATGGTAAAAACAAGAAACCCAACACTGCGAAATAACCTACGAATCGAAGATATCAGGACGATTTTTTGGATATCAGGACGTAATTACCAAGTGATATGATGTCATCGTCTCCTTTTGCTTTCCTCCAAGGAAACGCTTTTGGAAGTACTATATACACTGTAACATTTTTAAATTTTGCAAAAATATTCTTGTCTCCTTACAACATCTGATTACTTAAATAGGCTTGCCGAAATGGACATGCAGAGAGTAAGCTTGCGTCTTTGATACACATAACTATTACAAGTCTACCCTCTTGCGTTTCGGTGTACTGAGGCTCCATTTTAACTATTTTCACTGCTTTTATTTTATTCAAAACATGACACTTGTACACCTGCAAGATATTGTGTAAGGAATATTAAAAAACAAAACAAAACGAAATGTAGGTTAACATCCCTCAGACGACTGTTATTAAAATTCAGTTGTCCTTGTGGAATTTGAAACCTGGGAAATCTACCGAAAAACAAGTTGAGTAGTGAAGGAATTTACAGTTGCCATGTATCAACTTACAGTTTTCAATCGTGTATAGAGTGAGGCCGTTACAATTACTCAGAACTGAACGTAACAAAAAAAGCCATATTAATTTCGTTGAAATAATTTGTTAAAAGTCTAACAGACGATTAGTTTTGAATCAGATCTTAGTTATGTGGTCTGAAGTTATCAGTACATCTCAATTGGCCGCCTCATGTTAAATAATATATTTTCTAAAAGTTTAACAAATGAAGAACCGTGAGGGAATTTTAGGTTTGAAGTGAAGGTTAAATTTTTGCAGTAATCAGCAATACTTTATAACACACGTCGTAAGGTTAAGCATGACGAATTTTATTTCAATAAAAGATGAGCCAATCATTTTCACTGATTTTTGTTTAATTAGCCGGAACCATGGTTTAGCCTGTTTCAGGTTATTAGAACGATATAAAGCACCTTGCCAAAATTTCCTGCCCCAAGGCATTCTCCTTGAGTCCAACTGGTGAAAGGAAAGTCTATCACTGAAAAGGAAAATTAAAGGATCAAACTAACCGAGGCAATAATGGCACAAGCGTCAACTAGATTACTCTGAAAAATGTATTGAATGCGATATGCTTCTACTGCAGTGGGGGGTGTGGTGGGGTGGGAGGGGCACACAGCAAGTCAGTCAACTTGTGTTTGTGGGACTTAGCGGAAGCGTTATAAAAGAACAAATAAATTATCACGTGCGACGTTCTCTGCTTGTTTTTATGAGCAAATATAGCATGAACGAAATGAAATAATTTTAATATTTGCTCTGGTCTTGCTCCATTCTTATTTTCATTGTGAACAACAGGGCAACAGGAAAGAATACAATTTATCAGAAGTTAAATGCAGTGTGTTGTGGAACTTACTTGGTCCAAACCCTGGCCCTGGAGCTGCGATCTAAAATAAAGAAGGTGTAAAGCGACGTTAATGCTATCTCTTTCCACTTCTCCAGACATAAAGTGTGGCAAATGTGCTATACCTTTGTCTCTTTTTAAAGAAAAGCATCATTGACGTGCCTTTATCGGAAATAAAGCTATAGATCAGTCATTTGCTTGCTTCTTAACCGTCTCTGCGAATACCGGCCCAATCAATAACTTACTAGTAAATTTCGAGCATTTTAATGACCACAATGTAACCTTTGTCACACATTTCTGGGTAAGCGACAATTTAAAAATGGTAAACTCCAACTTTGGCGGCGATAAAGGGATAGATTGACGACTGACAAACGCTGGTAGATTCGCTCAGTTACCAAAAAACCGTTTTGCTGAGCATCCCAAAAGATCGAGTCGAATAAAATGCCGTAGAAAATGTATCCGAATATAAACCGTAAGGCCTGTCTGCTGCTTTTTCAGCGTTACATGACTAGCAGACTTATCGCAAAGAGTAGGACACGGAGTTCCCGGTGTTGTGGTCTCGTCTTGTCTGACGGGTTGGTACTTCGCATAGGGTCAACCTCAGTGCGCTGCATTGCATTTGTCACAAGGTTCTCCCCGCAAAAGATGTGCCAATCATTTTCACTGATTTTTGTTTTATTAGTCGGAACCATAGGTTAGCATGTTCCAGGTTATTAGAAGGATATAAAGTACCTGGTCCAAAATATTCCTTATCTCTCTGGGGACTTCTTCTTCTTCACTCGACTCTGAAAAGGAAATTTTTAAAAAGGATTACACTGACCGACGCAATAATGGCAGAGATGCCAACTAGCGATTGCGCTGAAAAATTTCTTGAATGTTGCTAGAAAAAGCCAGTCAACTTGTGTTTGTGGGCGCTCAAGGGAAGCGCCATGAAAGAACAAATATACTAAATCGTAAGACTTCCTGTGCTTGTTTTCATATCTGCTCTGGTCTTGCTTCACGCTTGTTTTCACTGTGAAGAGCAGTGTGGCAGGAAAGAATACAATCTATCAGACGTTAAATGTAGTATGTCGTGGAACTTACTTGCTTCAGGCCCAGATCCCCATGAACTTTGGAACTAAAATAAATTAAGGTGAAAAGCAACGTTAAGGCCCCGTCCACACTACGCCGGAGAAAATAAAAAAACGGCGTTTTCACACCGAAGACGCATCAAATGTTTTCTGTCCACACGAAAACGCAAACAAGGCGCATGGTTTTCAAAGTTTCTGGTTTGAAGAGTGTTTTGGAAAAGCTCTGTTTTCGTGACAGATTAGCGTGGCCGGTAGGCCTAAGTGTAGAAACAAAGCTGCGTTTTCAAATTTTTCATGTGTAGTGTGCACGGGGCCTGGTACTATCTCTCTCCCCTTAGACGTGAAGTGTGGCACGTTTGCTACCTTTGTCTCTCTTCAAAGAACCTTTGTGACACATTTCTGGGTAAGCGCCAATTTTGTAGGCGATAAAGGGGTAGATAGGTGAGTGTTGCCCACACGACTCTTACGGTTCGTGACATCTGTACGTTTGCCGTTCTCCCGGGGGAGTACCCCCTTATATGGGCTTTATAGGTATGTGCGAACACAAAGGGAGGGTTTTTTCGGCCGTTTTGGTCATAAATAGAGTATCGATTTTGGCCATTTTGGTCTAAAATAGGGTATGGTTTTAGCACTCTAGTCTTAAATCGGGTATGTTTCTTGGAAGAAGCTACCTTTTCATTATTATCAATAAGACCGTCATCAAAAGCCCTTCAAAACTTATGTTTAGGGCACCTGTGCGAGCCGCAACGGTCAAAAATAGAGTATCGAATTTTTGGCCAGATCATAAATAGAGTAGCAAAAATCGCAGATTTTGGTCATAAATAGGGCAAGGATTTTGGGAAGTGCGCCGCACGCCCCCACTGAACTTTTCTGGGAGTACCCCCCACCATCCCGGGGCCGTTCTCTGTTCGGTCTCTCGACCTTTTTGTGCTTAACTCCTGCTTATGAAGGCCACTTAATGCTGTATTATGAGAAGAAATTTTAAGTAACGTTGAGCCGTTAGACTGTGCTGTAGCACCTGTGTAGATCTTCTACATGCTGTTCGTTAGATTACTAGTTGGGCGCAGGAGGGAGTACTGTCTGATATCAATCACAGAAATTGAAAAAGTTGTGACAGGCCTTCACGACTCCCGCTGTACGCAATTTCCCATGTACTTGTACTTTGTTGAGACTCATTTATGTTACAAGATTTGTTTTAAGTCTCGAAGTATTTGCTTTCGAGGGAAAAAATACGAAATTTTCGGTGAACATTTTGCTTACTTGCATTGTATATTGTGACGCCGGGCCCGGCTGTGATTAGAACTGTTTGCAAGGTACAGTAGGTAGATTCTTATCAGGGATATCTATTTGTCCTCGTACGTTTTTCTTCGGAGACGCTGTAGCTTTACTTCGAGAAAGCTATGCGTTTTTTCAAGCTCGATGTATAGGTTTTTCCTCCTTTTGGTCGCTCTGACACCACATGATTCAAATGTAGTTGTTTACGCGCAAGTCAGTTGACTGTTTTGCGTGATGTATTTGCCATTGTTGGGCTTAGTTCAGGCAAGACCATGGTTTCGATCCTCCATATGGAGATCTCATCAGTTGCCGGTGTTTCTAAAGTACTCTGTACGTCTGAAGTTGCTAGCGCAGCTCGTTCATATGTTAGCATGTAAGACATTCTGCGGCTTTGCGCAAACTGCTCGTGGCGTGTACCCTCGAAACAGATCAAAAATGTCTGGTTTCTATTGGCTATAACTGAAGATTAACACTTTGACCTTGGACGGGGCTCTGTCCAAAAATATCGCAATGATGATAAAAATGGTTGACAGGCCACACACGACTCCTATTGGTCAAGAAAGAGCTAGCCAATGGCGTAATGCACTTTTCGATCCTTAGTTGTTTGAAGCTCGACCTCGCTATTTGGTGTTTCTTTGACGGCATTTTTTTCTAGATTTCTAAGCACTCGATGGCTAATCTGCAGTGTGGAGCTATTTTGATATAGACGCACATGTTTTGAGTGCGTATCATTTTGCTTTATGCTCTTTGACGTTAGGTGAGTGTTGCATACACGACTCCTACGGTTCGTGACATCTGTACTTTTGCCGTTCTCGGTTCGGTCTCCCGACCTTTTTGTGCTTAACTCCTGTTTATGATGGGCACTTAATGCTGTATTATAAGGAGAAGATCTAAGTAGCGTTGAGCCTGATTTAAGTTCCCTAACTTCATGTAAGTGCCCTGAGGCATCAGAAGTACCTTACGAGGTAACAAAAATGCTGATGTACTGGCCTTTCACATTTCAACTGATTCAGATTAGGTACGGTTATTAAAACCGGCAACTCACCGCCATAGCCTTTCTTTCTGCTGGTCCTTGTGTCGGGATAAATGGTCTCCACAGCCGCGAGCCGATAACCAATCTGCAAAGAGTCCAGGAAAGATGCCTAAGTATACTTCACTTGACATTATGGTTTACTAATGAAATAAATTAAGTACTACATAATTTGTCATCAGTGTAAATTACTTTTGCAACGCAAAAATTAATAACGTAGACAGATCTAGGCAAATTCGATATTGGAAAGTACAAAACATGACAATCTTTTTCGGACTTGGCATGGTCTTCGACGTTGCCTTTGTTCTTGCTTAACCTCCCTGTTGTTTTGCAACAGAACACAACTCATTAGAACGTCCTTTTTACGGTTTCTGGCGACCTCTTGTTTTGGGGACAAACACGGCAATACATTACAGTAAATGTATGGGAAAAGTGGAGAATTTAATATCTAACAACTTACGGAAAGTTCGAAATCTGAAATATTTACGAACTAAAAACTAAAGGTATCTAAAAACTATCAAGTAAAAGAATCTACTGATCAAATTTGAGGGAAGTAACCTCGCTAGAAAAGCCGAGGTCTTCATTTTTCCATACATTTGCCGGTAAAACCGAATCCTTAATTCCTGGGAAAATTTAGAGACATTTGCGTACAAAATTAAAACTGCAATTCCTCGCCTCGCAGTAAATCTGTGTTCTTCAAATTTAATCAAAGCAACTTTATGCTGGTTATGTTTTTTGAAGGAAGCTGAGTGAATTCTGACGAGCTCTTTGTTCAGCTAGGAGGCGTCTGTATGTATACAAATGTAAGCCACCAAATCTAACAAATGTAAACCTTCCACGGCCGTATCCAGACTAAGTGTTTTACAGAAACAATATTTTAATGCATCTATCTTACGGGAACTTGAAATAAATAAAGAAACAAATTCAAAATTTTTACCGGGGCAAGTGCCTTGACTCTTATCATTATTTTCAGAACTATCAAGCCTCACTCAACAAGTCCATTTTGAGGCAGAAAAGTACCACAAAAGGGTCATACAACCGCACGAAATCGAGGAAAGCAAGTCCAAAACTACTTCAAGTTTTCTTAAGTTTCTGTGTATGCATGCAGTTTCCCTCGAAGGAAAATGTCAACTTCATAGCTTTTCACTTTAGACTTGAACAATATTGATTTTGATTAAAGAGTATCTAGCGAAGAAAGCTAAAAAGCAAAGAATTGGCAGGGGGTGGGGGGGGGGGGGTTGAGGGTTACATGTAGCTTGGCTATCACGTACTTGTTACCCAGGCAGTGAGGCCTTGGTTTAAATTTCGGCTTCGTTTTTTTTTTTTTTCCTCGTTCAGTCACAAATCGCTGTCTGGTCTCTAAAGCGCATGCGTCACCTGTGCATGCGTACTGCACATGGAATTTACAGAAGTTGTCGTCGTGAAAATTTAGCACGGATTCCATGATTTCTAGGGCGATGAAATCATATACAAACGAACACACCGTTCGAGATAGACCAACACTAAAGGACATTAAGCGTTTTCGGAACGGGTCGATCTGCAAGCCTTACGAGAGATCAATTTACGAGCGAACATTTTGAGTGAATTTATCAAGAGTCATGTTATACCAAAGGAGCCATCAACCGGGGCTATTTACTCTTCAACTTGATAAAAATTATCTTCAGAAGCGTAGTAGAAGTAGAATCCCAGCATGAACTCAAGAACGTCTGAGCAACAAGGGCAGAAAGGTTAGAGAATTTGTTTACGAATATATCTGCTCGAGTACACCTAAGTAAAACGCTCTGAGAAACTTCGTTAAGTATAATAAAGATAAAATCTCGAACTTAACGATATTTTCTCGTTATTTTCTTGTAACAGAGTTATGTGTCTTTACAGGAGTGAAACCCATGTAGCGAATTATTGTACATTTAAAGTGATACTATGACGAAAATCGCATCTTTCCTATCGCAGCCATTTTAAAACATAAATAAGTAGCCTGTGTGAGAAGAAAAATGCTGTTTACTATATTCAAATATCTCTTTTCGTTCCAGAGATATTCAAGTTTTTAAAATATGCAAATTGGCCCAGTGATGACGTCATACACTCAACCAAATTTTCATCAAAGATGATGAAAAAAGATATCTCAGCCAATTTGTGTCAGAAATGTTTGATTCTTTGCAGTAAGATTCTACTAAATGTGCTCCACAATATGAACTTAACAGTTTGGTTACCATGGCAACATACTGGGTTCCAGACCTCCCCAATATTAAAGGCATTTCTGGCCACCTTTGATGTTCCATTTTGATATTTGCAAATGGTGCCTCATATGCTTGATCCAGCAAGCATATAAATATGTTAGCTCAAGTTTGTGGCCTCGTGAAATGTTTTGCGAGCTGAAAATCACTAACATATTGAAATCAAGTGGGTGGGGACTGGAAGAGAGTGAGTTGCCATGGGAACAGAATTTTTTATAACGGTAGGTGTGTTTCCTGTAGAACTATTAGCCTACCAGGTTTCAATGGTCTACATTGCAAATTGACTAAGGTAGCTCTATTTATATACTTGATATAAAATTGGGTTGAGTGTATGACGTCATCAGTCATCTCATTTGCATATTTTACACATTTTTCAAACTTAAATATCTCCGGAACTAATGCAGATATTTGCAGACGGTAAACGGTGTTTTTAATCTTTCATGGAATTCTATGTGATACACCTAAAATATCAAGGAAGAAAAATTGGATCATAGTACCACTTTAAGCTGAAAGAAACCAGGAGCCATAATCGGGGACGGAGACCGTAAGCGCGCGCCATCTCTAGTATTGGGGTTGTCCCCATGATATGGGACAATAATTCTAGGCCTCACGGAATGGTATGCAGTACATCAGCAGGAAAAAATTTATGACATGCGCAGTTGAACCGTTTCTCGGAAACACTTGCTCCAGTCAAATTATTGTAAACTTTTTGGCTGAATATCGTCTTCCGACGCGAAGTTTTTGACCCATAGACGTGCAAAGAAGGAAGAATGGGACACGGCTGAAAGTTCTACCGTTTTAATTTTTTCTCTTTCGTCGCGTAAGTGGCAGAAATACGTATTTTTTTACTTTTTTGCCGTCCTCAGCGGGCAGAGGCGGTGATATCGAAAAACCGAAACGGTGAAATTGGAGATTTGCCTTCTAGTTTCCTGGATAATGAAGGTCTGGAGGCCTAAACTGATTGCTCTTGAAGTTATTTCAACTTTTTCCCCGCGCGCCCAAGATATTGTAGTGAAATAAATATTGAATGCACTAAGCGCACGGAGACAGCTTGGGAGATGTTAAATTCGAGGCTACGAGAGGTGAGTTCACGCTCCATTCTTTCAGGTAAATGCAAATAGTTACCCCCTGCTAGTATTGATTAGTAAGCCACAACAACTGTTTGGTATTCCAGTAATGATTTTTTTCCAGCATGATAGGCACTTTCATTTTTAATGATCTGAATAAAGGTGGTCTTGTTTAGACATCCCGCTGTTGATAACATTTTCATATTTTGGGAGGGAATAAAATTATTCAGTCTGTTGTGCGTTTTATCAGTTACATCAGGTTTTAATAAACACTGCTCTGCTTTACATTCCACTATATTAGGCTACTTTCGATTCCTTTCAACCTTGTTTTTTCTCTCATGCAACATGGTACCTCATGTACATTAGTACACTGCTTTATGTTATTTTATCTTATACAAGCTACACTCTTGTGTAATTTTAAGCAAACTTTACGTTAAAAACTACCAATACTTACATTTTTACTGTGAAAATTATGCGGCTTACTTATCATGCTAGTTTTAAACAACTGCCCCATATGAATGATAATGAAAAACAATTATGTATGTTCAAATCCATTGTAAACTGCCGACTGTACAACTTTACAGCAATCGTGCATTATAATCACTCAGAAGTATTTTTATATTCACATTCACTGTAAACTGCTGACTGTACAACTCTACAGTAATCATGCATTACATTATAATCACTCAGAAGTATTTTGATATTTATGATCACTATTATTTACACTGCAACAATTTGTATTTTACAAATGGGTAAGACTCCCCGCAAACTAAGTACTTTATCTGAATCTCAGATAGAACATAGTTGAAGCGCATTTGTTTAGTATGAAATTGTTACAATTGAAAATAATCTTTTTGTGAAAGTACCTTTTTAGAAAGAGCCACCCCATATTTGACTTTCATTCTTCTTGCATAGGTAACTGGGTGGTATACATGTCCAAAGTGGATGGAAGATCAATGTTCAAAGACTGTGCGATGTTTGGCAGGTTTTGTACGAAGAACTGGCATTCTCTTGGTAAGTCATGTGTTGAAAGTTCCTGCCCATAACCCCATACCTCAGTAGCTGCAAGTTGCATTAGAGATGGAACCTTTCCAGCTGTTCTGAATTCTGTAATGACAGTTGGCCGGAATGACCTCTGGTTTTCCAATTGTGATGTGCCTTTGGTGGAAGCTTTCCACTGCAGTTCAAGTTTGCGGCCTTCAGCTTTGAGGGACTGGATCATGCTTGATGTGTTGCTATTTAGTTTCCTTGCTTCCCAAGCTTTGGGATATACATCTTTTGCAGTCAGTGGCCCATGGTTTTCACATTTTCGGATCATATTTAACTTCTTTCTTGCCTCTTGCAAAAGGTCTGAGGTCAGCATGTTTGCATATGCCTTCATTCTCTCTTCATGTACTTCTCTTGCTGCTTCAGTGGTGCGGTTGTTGTTTTTTCCACTGTGAAGTATGTTCTCAACAAATGTTATCGAGGCTTGTTTTGACAGCTCTGACATGTTGTTTTGAAGATAAAGTTGTGAAAGGTTGAACTGCCTTTCAGCAATTACATTGTTCACAGGAATACTGAAAATGTGTTTGGCATAGAACTCAAAAAGGTGGGGGTTAGCTTCTTTACTGATGAGACTACTCTGTGGTGATGTTGCAACTCTTTTGATATCATTCAGTAGTTTTGGTTCCTTCAAGTTCCAGATTTCTGCCCATTTAACTAAACCAGTTCTGTCCTTACAAACCAATGTGTGAAGATTTTGTCCGTGGACATAGAAATTTTGCACTGACCTGCTTTCTTTTTCTCTTTCAGTTGGCAGCATGACAGGAATTTCAAGAGCCTTCAAAACAGAATACCAGAAAGAACTTTGGTATCTTGGATCAGCTCCAATTCCAAATAACTTGGGGAAGGACAACCACTCTGATCCATGGTCTTTAACAACTTTAAGTGCTTCTTGCAACATTGGCCTCTGCACTTCCTGACGAAAGTGGTTGATGGCTGCAGGATCCTTCAGTGACATCTTCATCTGCTGCTCAGTTAAAGGAAAATATGCTGATGGAGACATCAACATTTTACTTAATGTTTCATGATGTTTAAGGACAGTTGCTGGCCATAATCGTGCCAGGTATCCACTGGAGAAGCCAAGTTCTTGATCTGTTGCTTGCGATGCACTGAGAGATGGAATAAGAAACTTGTCAAGAAACTCGTACAGAAACTTAATTTCCACTTGAATCATTGGACAGGAGCTCAACTTGATAACATTCTGCCACACTGTGAAGTGGCTGTCTGACTTTGGCATTCTTTCCAGGACACTCTCTCCAAGTTGTAGACAGGCTTTACCATACTTCAAGTGCCATTGAAGTGTCTCATAGTAGTATGTCCACCTCGTGTCAATAAAGGACTGGGAAAGGGGTGGCTCTTTACTTAAGATTTGTAGTGATACATACATTGATTTGTACTGACTTGGGCGTTCATGATGAAGCCAAGATACCTTATAAAGTAGTTGCAATACATGGTTGTTATTCATGTCACCCTTGGCCCCAAACCCAGCTTGGCACATCCTTCTTAACATAATGTTCAGGACGTGGGGGTAACATCCAACAAAGAACATGTCCTTTTCAAAAACCCTTGAATTATTTGCTATTAAACCATTAGCCTTCCCCTTCTGGGTTGAGGCATTATCCCCAACCAAACCTGAAACATTAGTTATGCCATATTCATCATGAACAACATGATATTCTACATCAGACTGGTGTTTTCTTGACCCACTCGCTGTCAAACTGTTACCAAGGACATATGCCCGATATGCCCTGGGTTCATTGATCTCTGGGCACCAGGTGTGGACACCTACAATGTGCCGCTCTTCGCCACCTTTGTTGGAGTCATCACTCCATACATGGAAATCATATTGGCTACTTGCAAATCTTTTGCGTAATATCAGTTTATCGGCCTCCCCTAATAGGATATTCCAGTCTGCCAGTGTGGATGGCGAGACAACAACATTTGTTGGGGGGCTACAGTTGAATAAAATACTGAAAATTAGATGTAATGCAATGGGTGTCTTTTGGCTAGAAAGCAAACATGCATGCTGTAAATATCTCATGCAGGCCATAAACATGACTGTTCTACGATTTGTTCCATTTTTGCCATGAGAAAATGTGTCCACAAGGGAATACCTAGGTTTCTTTACATTTTCATCATTTTCCTTTAATTGTCTTTTCAGCTTTGTGGAAGCAGATTTTGTCCCTCGTAGTTTGTTACCGACTTGTTTCGTTTTCAATTCAGTAGACTTCAAAGTTCTTTCACGCTTCTTTGCTTCACTTTGTAACTTCAAGACATCTTTCCTTAGGTCATTGTTAATTCTTCTCAAAAATACTGTAAATATGAAAATGTCATAATTAAAAACTGTTCCTTACTATGATAAATAGGCCCTTCCAAGTTTTACTTGTATTTTGTTTTTTTTAAATAATAAATTTAAGGATAGAAAAACTAAAGTATACAGTGTACTTGTGTGGATTTCTGAAAGTTACTGTTTCCTCAGCGGTCCGCTTATATCGAGTCGAGATGTTGACTTGCTAATTTACAAAACGAAAGGCAGACAAACCCTTTGGGGAAAAATTGCATTCTCACAAAATTTACGACTAGACTAAAATTTGTCGGTCGCTTTTGGTTAAAAGGCTGTTAACATGAACCTACGAAAGTACCTGAAGTACTGGCGTAATACACGAAAGCCGGCCGGCCACAGAAAATTAAAAATAACCTAAATATCTATCTAATTTTGAACATTTTGCAATGGTTCGAGCAAGCAGACTTTTTTAAAAGAGCATTTAGCTGCGATTCAAATCTTGTTTACTGCGTACCCAGCTATGAAGGAGCCCTTTTTTTGCGAAGCGGTGATATCCAGTCCAGAGTATGTTATTAAATTTTTGTCTGCTTCGGAACTCGGTGTCCAACTCGATCGCTAAAATCGCCGCTTCCAGTTTGGTATTTTGACACAGCTGTGTCCTATGTGACCATACCATTTAGTTTGCTTCATTTTACAAACTTTTTAAAACTATTTTCGTTTTAAGTATTCCTTGACCCCTTGTAGTGGTAATATATTTTTACGTTAAATAAGTTTGAGTTTAAAAAATTTAGTGACAACATCGAAACTCGCATTAATTGACATCGCCACGAATTTTTAATGTATTTGTGGGAAAGCGGTTTTTACTGGTAATTCAGAAGCTTTAAGAAACACTTTTTAGGAGATTTATAGACGGCTTGATGACTACTTGAGCAGACACTTACCTATACTTCGTCGTAGAGTTTGTATTGTCCTCTTCAGGCCGGCACTTTCACACTGTAGGCGTTTGCAGTCTCGCTCGAGTTTGTCGATTTTTTCCTCGCTCGACAGGTTTTTCAATTCTACTCGGACACTGCTTGCAACTATTTTTTTCACGTTTTCATCGGTAATTTCTTTCTTCTTCTTTACTGACGGTTGATTTAACCGGGAAAAATGACTGCCGTGAACTCTTTTTCGTCCCATCTGCTCGACATTTTGTTGCAATTTTAAAATAATTTGCTTGAGTGAGCTTGAATGTAAACATTAGCGAGTTGAGCCCGCGTATCCCTACGAACAGCAGTTTCCCCCAAAAAAGTACTCTGCGCATGTCACAAAAAATTGGGCATCAGGGGTCCAAGGGGTAGGATACCGTTCCGTGAGGCCTAAATTCTATTTTTAGAACAAATTGCGCCATCACCTGCGGCACACGCGCGTGCATGCTGCGAGGATTTTTGCGGATGTCGCGCGGGGGAAAAATGGCGTCCGAAATTACCTTCGTGAGTGAGGCAGATATAGGATTTCTCTCAGCAGTTTCGCTTCCTAATTTACGCCAAGCCCTCCTTGAGAACTTCCTTGACAATGACCATGAAGACCATGAAGGTGAGGATGATTCAGAAGAGGAGTGGAGTGACTTTTCCGACTTATCGAGTGGAGAGGATCTGTCGGACATGTCGGGTGAGGATTCACCAAGGAGAGGACAGAAAGATGCAAAGAGAAAAAATGTACCAAAAGCCACAAATAAAGAGGGGAATGAGTCCAGTAAAGAGAAGAGGAAAAAGATTTCTGGAAAATACCTTTCTACCAACGACGTAAAAAGGCTGGAGGAGACTCTTATATCTTACGTTTTGAGTGCACAAACACACTGCGAAAATGAATTAAGAAATGAAAAGTCTTTGTCAATATTTCCCCTTCGCAAGCAAATGGTGTCCACCCTACTCAATAGCGACACGGTTAAGGAAATGTTTGTGAAGTTTTGTCGGGATATTTATTCCAAAATAATTAAAGCTTTTACCGAAATATCCAGCGCTAAGGTGAAAAAAAGTGACAAACGGGCTTCGTTTTCAGTTATTTGTTCCCAATTGTTGTTGACCGTGGAGGAATCCGAACTCTGGGAAAACATGAAAAGGGTAATTGTCACCACCATTCAATTGCATGAGAACGAAACTGACGAAGTCAACTTTCATGCCGCCGTTGTTCTTAACACCATCTACTGGGCACTTTACGAAAATTTTCACAGCGCAGTCATGCAAATTAAGATTGACATTGACAAACAGAAAACCCACACCACCGCAAGTGAAGGCGCGGACACTGTTGTCGATTCCGACTTTGTGGACGTTGCTAGAGTATCTGGGGCGGCGCTGCATAAGCTACGGAAAGGAAGGGAGATTGTTAACGGACGGAAAGGAGTCAGGAAAGTTTCTGAAGCGACAAAGGATAATTATGCAGCCGAAGTAAAAATCATGTCTGAAATGGTCTGTTCTGCAGAGGAGAAAACATCTTTGCCATTGGGTCTAAAAACTTTGGACGAAGGAAAGTTGACTTTCTTTAGTAGTAAGTTTACTGTTGTTTTGTTAACGTTAGATAAAAGATTAAGAGAAATGTGGACTGAAAAAAATCTGAAGAGATATCCGAAAAACCTTATGAAGCTGACCAAACAATCAGTTGCTCTTGATGAGGAGCTACAAGAGTTATTTTTGGTAGCATCTAAAAGGGCGTGCACGGCACCAGTCGAGGAGGTTAGGGTTTGCTCCATATGGCAAGAGCTAGTTAAGAAAATATGTAATACCAGATTTAAGGAATTCTACAGTGTTCAAGAAGAGAAAAAACTGATACAGGAGGGCAAAGTCGTTTCAGCCGACCAAAGCTTGAGGGACAAGCTGAAAACTTACAGCGTCGATAAGCGTGCTTAATTGAGGATGTTTAATAATGTCTTACAAGTTTTCTTCTTGGCGGTGGCCCGGTTCGAGTAGTCTCACTGTAATGGTTTATACTTGGGGCAGCACCAACTTGCCTTATAAAATATGACAAGTCTCATTTTTACTGCAAAAATATGATAGCAAAAGAATAACCAGAAGTGACAGCTTAAAAGGTTGGTCCTTTTATTGAGAGCTACACTCAGCTAGTCAGGTACATTGGTACTCAAACTCAGTAAGTGTAAGGGCTACAGAAAAATTAACCAAAAAAATATATCTGTTAAGTTATTGTTATTTTGTTGCTAGGGCTAAATTTGCATGCATTTGCATGAATTCGATGATCGACCCATCAAGCGACTGTATGTCTTTAACAGCACAAAAATATAATTATTTAGTTCTCAGGCATGATTCAAGCTTCATAAGTTACATGAACACCATTTTAAATATGCAATAAATAAAGGATCAAGAAAATTGTTTAATACACTACAAGTTGGATCATACGTGCAAATAACATGGCCACCTGAAATATCAGTTTCTGTAATCTTAAGAGCTGATCTATATTTAGTGAATAACAGTTATAGTTTGGCAATGAAGACTATTGCAAGTGGTTTCAAACATCTGTATGATGTAATTAAAAGCTCTAAGTACTTGTAGGGCATATTTCTCGCTGATACATACATTTTGTAAGGAGTACTCAAATAATGGAAAGGTGGACTTATATTATCATAAGGAGAGCTGGAGGGGGGCCTCCAAATCATATATCAGTTATGTTTTTACTGCCCCCTAATAGTTGAAAGGCAGACTCTTAAATGATTTTTTTAAATGCTGTTTGGTAATCAATTTTCACCACATTAAGGAACCATGATAATAATTTAGAAATGTGCTGAATGACTTTACAAGACTATTAATAATAATTATTATATTTACAGTGTGACATTTTCTTGTTCCTATGTAAAATGGTGACTGATGACTAATGGCAAAGTACAGCCAGCTTAAACTTCCAGGCTGAAAAGAGTTTTTATAATAATAATTATTATCTACAACCAAAAAGAAATGCTCGGAGGAGAAATCAGTGTACTTAAACTTCTGCCACACAACAGTTTTTAGCTGACTAAGCTATACTAAATGTACTTTTTTCTTCTAAAATGACAAGGCACATTTTGACATGTACTACATTTATCCGTTGTACTCCACCCAAGTAATTTGGGCATACTGTATTGAGGTGCTGTAACATTTCTGGGATGTCTTGGCTAGCCACAATATCAACTCATTTTCTTTGGACGGTAGGGAATGGGAGAGAATACACCCATACTGTAAATGCCTGTGGCTATCGAAAATCGCACATGCCCCATTTTCCCAAACTAAAACTACTACAGTCCTTCCACCAGATACAAAGATACCAACTGATTTCCTTTTCATGCTTGCCCGTTCCCTGACATTTGAAATGACATCCTGGAAGTTATTACCATTAATAAAAAAATCTTTGGGATCCTCATCATCAAGCCCACGTACTCCTGCAGCAGAAAAGCACTCATCAAAGATTTTATTGCCCTCAGAAATACTTGATACCACATGGCCAAACCAACCCTCTTCAAGAACTTTCTTTGGTTCACCAATCAACCCAGAGGAGAATTTGAAACCCATTACAAGGGCTATTAGGGTGCATGCAGAGCTACCTTGCCTACCCTGAAAAGTGCTTTGAGAAATTTGGTATGGAAAAATAAATTCTTTAACACCCTGATAACCATAAGGAACAAAATGTGCCACGATTTCAATGTAAGACTGTTGATGATCAGTGTTCAATGTGGACACACTTGTGGGGCCAGATATATGGACCTCTTGGTCCCGGTAACCCTTCTGATCATGGCTTGTGGCTCTAGCAGTGAGCTTCAGCTCCTGTCTCAACTGAATCCTTCCAAGAGATGACCCATAATTCCCTGCACTTAGAGAACCATGGGCATGGAACTTGAGTGTGCCAAAAAGGGATTCAAGGTGACTTATCGAGAGCCGCAATGGAGACAGTGTGTATCCAGGAAAATTCTCAAAAAAGTATGATGAGAACTGTTTAAATCCAAAGACCATGACTCTTTGAAGGTCAAATGTCTAGAAGGAAAGAAATTAAAAAGGCAAGCTAAATAAGAAATACCATTAAGGGCTTACTAAACAACTGATCCCAGCTCACATTCACATATATATTGTTAAATAATAATTATAATAATAATACTTCTATTGTACAACTTTTATTGATACATGATAAATGTTTTGCAGCAAAGCTGATGTGGTTGTGTCTTTTACAATTGACTGCTTTTTTAATCATCTTTAGCCAGAAACGTCCTGTAAGAAGGCATGAGATATTAGTCATAGTCCCAGCTGCTACATACAATAATTAAATATAATATATACTATTGCCCCATTAAAGGGAACACTTGTCTTCCCTCCAAGGACCAGGAGCGATGTAATGTGATCTTTTAAATGTACATTCAAGAACAAGTAAACAAGAAATGTTAATATATAATTAATTTTTAATCTGCAATACCTGCCATGCTAAAAACTTTGCTGCACGTGCTCGTTTGGAGTTGTCCACATATTCTGCAAAGAATTAAAAGGACAACTGAGACATAGTCCAGTTTGCCACCCCAAAAAGTTAGGGATGAGGGATCAGAAAGAGGGATGTACTGTAAATATCATTAATTACAGTATTTTGGTGTTATGTTTATTATGACCTGGTTTACTGGTTAACTAGCATACAGTTATTGATATTCCCATGAAAGTGTTGCTTTCAAGTGGTCAAGTAAAAACAGAGATCTAATAAAAAAATGTGAATGTGATTGACACTTATTGATCCAAATGTTGAATGTTAAACATTTGAATCACATCATCATCAACCAGACTGACCTTCATTTTTAACTATAAGGACAGCCAGGTGAAGTGACCCAATTGCTTGACTTTTAATCTTTTTATTGTTTCTTTATATGATGCCTGTATTAATAGTACCTTTACTGGGCAAACAACTTATGTTAACTGAATAAAGTTTTTGATGTATACATACCTGTGTTGTTGTGCTCATCTGCCCATTCTTCAAAATATCACCATCCCTGTTGTATGTTTAAATAAGGTGCATTAATTCATGCTCAATGAGCCCTGTAGGATTCAAATAACATCACTGATTGCAGCCATGCAGACGTACCAAGCAAAGGAAGATAGTCAAAATTCCTTTTTAAATAAGGTACACCAATTTGGCTGTTATGATGTTAACAAAGGGAATACCCTCTATTCACCTTTGTCGCATCAAAAAGGAGCTCTCCAACTCCCAGTGGCTCTGGTCTTCCACTGAGGACTGCAGTAGTTTTAAATTGATTAAACAAACAGAGTTGCTCGATGATTCTTTCTTCATGGATACCATCCTCTACTGTTCTCTTTGCCATTACCCTCTCCAAGGACCTCCTGCATGGTAGCTGGAGAATATCCAGCTTCTTGAGGTCATCAAACAGGGCCGGGCAGCGTGCATAAATGGCAAGAGCCACTCGCCAAGACGCCTGCGTCCAACGATTAGATCGATGTCCATATCCTATAATAGAATGTGTATAATAAGGAGAAGCATAAATTAATGAAAAAGGTATGAGCTATATGTAAAAGAACCACCAAGCTACTGGGTTATTCTTTGCATGCCCATCTAAATATGTGGACAATACAGGATTTCAAATTTTAATGCTGGACAAGTTTGCAACAGACTCCCTTCTGATCATAAGATGGATCCAGAAGAAAAAGCCCTCCACATACATACATGCACATTAATTAACAGCATTTCTTATTGCTGTTCTAGAACAGACAGGGATGTTTGTCAGAAATTTTGAATTAAACCCTTGAAGGAGACCAGTGGCCTGGCTCAAGCTATTTTTACCCTCTTGAAAGATACCAAATTATTAAAAAAATACGGAATTTACATTTTCTACTTTTATTCCTCTGACATTTTGCCCAACACCCTAAGTGAGACCAGTAGGCAGAAATTTACACCTTTAAGCAAGACAACATGCATATGAAGCCCTATGGGTACTCCCATAAATTTCGGATAGTTGTGTGTCACGAAGGGTCTTAAATCCTGACCCTATTTAAGGATGAATCAAACGAAAATTGATACCCTATTTAAGGCCCAAACCTGTAAAATGACATCCTATGCAAGGGAAGAACAAAAACTCACAATAGCTTGAACGAGTCAATTTTAGCAACTATACAATTTAGGCACCCTATCTAAGGATCACACTGGGACACTATGCCAACATGGGTGAAAATGATACCCTATTTAAGGATCGAGAACCTCAAAAAACCATACCCTATCCCGCAGCACATACCTATATAGCCCATATAGGGGAGTACCCCCCCAGGCCCTATGCCCCCTAACTTTGGGGGGGGGGGTTGAGAGGGGGGGGGAGCTGGAACAGTGGATGAATAGAAACACACCAGGGGTGTTCATGACAGATATATACAGTGCAGCTCAGATATATCCGAACCAAAATATACGCGTAATGCGCGTCAGCCCAATACGCGTATACGCGTATGCATATACGCACATACGCGTATGCATATACGCACATACGCGTATACAGCATATACGCGTATGCCTGATTAGTATGTATGAGCTAACCTATTGTTTCTTCTTTTCTTATCAGGTCATTGTTGTTTTCAATGGCTTGACAGCTTGCCACAGAGCGAGAAAGAGTTTTCTTTATTTTGAATACGCGTACACAGTATACGCGCGTATGCCTACAGACTAAGCAAAATGTTAGCTGAAACTAACATTTTGCAATTGGGCACTTGACTGGAAATTAACTGACTGAATATTGATTAAAAGAGAGAGTATTTTGTCGTTAAATCAAAAATTTACTATTTTTTTTTGTCAAATAGAACCGGGGATACACGCTTCAACAATCCCATCTTCATGGAGCAAACATCACAACCAAAAGATAACATCTTCTCGAAACAAAGTCTGAACACGGTCCAAGCAAGCGACTTGGAAACGTGTGCCGAAACACACAACTTTTCCTCGAAGAAAATTAAAAATAACAAAATGTGAGCGGCGCACCATAGAATCTTCGATAAACAATTCTTTTGTAAGGAAAAGAGTAATTTACTATTTGAATGAACGGTTTGTGTCAGATACCGGAGATATCACTTTCTCGACAAGGTCGAAACGCTTCAAACAATAAACATCTCGCAAGCGACTTGCCGACGCATGCCGAAACACAGAACTGTTACTTGAGGAAAAAATAACTAAACGTGAGCAGCGCGCCATAGAAACTTTGATAAACATTTCTTTGGCTAAAGAAAGAGCATTTTACGGTTTGAATGAACGATTTGTGTCAAATAGAACCGGAGATATCATTTTTTCGACAAGGTCTTCGGAACGCTTCAGACAATGAACATCTCGCAATCGACTTGCCGACGAATGCCGAAACACAGAACTTTTCCTTGAAGAAAAAATAACTAAACGTGAGCAGCGCGCCATAGAAACTTTGATAAACAATTATTTTGACTAAAGAAAGAGCATTTTACCGTTTGAATGAACGGTTTGTGTCAAATATAACCGGAGATATCATTTTTTCGACAAGGTCTTCGGAAAGCTTCAAACAATAAACATCTCGCAAGCGACTTGCCTACGCATGCCGAAACACAGAACTTTTACTTGAGGAAAAAATAACTAAACGTGAGCAGCGCGCCATAGAAACTTTGATAAACAATTATTTTGACTAAAGAAAGAGCATTTTACTGTTTGAATGAACGATTTGTGTCAAATAGAACCGGAGATATCATTTTTTCGACAAGGTCTTCGGAAAGCTTCAAACAATAAACATCTCGCAAGCGACTTGCCGACGCATGCCGAAACACAGAACTTTTCCTTGAAGAAAAATATAATTAAACGTGAGCAGCGCGCCATAGAAACTTTGATAAACATTTCTTTGGTAAAAGGAAGAGCATTTTACCGTTTGAATGAACGATTTGTGTCAAATAAAACCGGAGATATCATTTTTTCAACGACGATCTTCAGACAATAAACGCTTCGCAAACAACTTGCCGACGCGTGCCGAAACACACAACTAAACGTGAGCGGCGCACCATAGAAACTTTGATAAACAATTTTTTCGTCAAGGAAAGAGTATTTTACCATTTGAATGCATGATCTGTATCAAATATAACCGGAGATATCATTTTTTCGACTAGGATCTTCAGAACGCTAATTCAGACAATAAACATTTCGCAAACGACTTGCCGATACGTGCCGAAACACAGATCTTTACATGTAAGAACATAAAGTTCACGTGTTAAAATAGGGAGTTCAAGCGACTGTATCAATTTTCTTCCCATTTTTAGTAGCTTAAGATCAAGTGTTGATAAACGGTAGTTTGTCGGTGAATTTGCGAAGTGATCGAAATATGATAGCTTTTATTGACCGGCTGACGTTTTAACAATATGCAAATTTCGCTTTGAAGCCATTTTCATTCTCAAGAAACATAATGTCCTTTGTTTGACTAACAATGCTTCACATAAAGAAACTTGTGGGAATGCATAACAAAGAGACATACGCGCGTATATACGCGTATATGTACGCGTATTAAAATACGCGTATACGCAAAATACGCTCGTATTATACGCGTATGCGTAGTTCGCTTATATCTGAGCTGCACTGTATGTGCTGTGGAGTGAACTTGTCACTTACTGCATCCCTTAAGTTATTTGCTTACTAATTCTCATGCACAATTACTGATAATTCCTCTTAATTTCCTATCATCTTCGGACCAATTTACAATTTAGCATTTGAGAGTGCTGCCTGACGCATGTAGGTCGAATTACATACCCTACTAAACCTTACCGTTTTTCCTCTGATCTTTCCGGAAATTCGCTTTGTCCGAATCCCATATCTCACGCAAGACATGTCCTGCACCGGGTCGGAAACGATCAGCGTCCGCCACCCATTTTTCAAATTCCTTTCTTCCCATGGGTGTACTTTCAACTCTCTCCATCAATTTGTCCAAGTCAGAGCTATGTGTATCGGACAGTAAAACGGAGAACTTCTTTCTGTATCGTCTGACCTGTTTTGCCATGTTTTTCCTTGATTGCTGCACATTTTTCAATCGCTTACTTTGGCTCTTTGGACTGAGGCAACTGAAGCGAACTTTGGATGATGCAGACTGTCTGCTCCTTACGTGTTCTTGAGTCAGAGACTTCTTTTGGTTAAGGCGTTCTGACAGTTTCTGTTCCATTTTGTAACAGCATCGACACTTCCTTCCACTGTCAGATTGGGCGTTTTTTATCACTCACGCGCAATTTCTTGACAAAACTCTGCGCCAAGGAAGGGTCTGTTCTTCTACTTCTGAGGACAGATAATCCTGCTGGCCAGTTATCTTAATGTCCACTCCAGGGCAAGGACAATTCTCAGCGACTTCGTTTATTGCATTTCTCAGTTGTTCCGACTGCTTAATATTCATCGTGCCCCTTCTTACGAGCTCAAAGTGATACACAAACAAACGATATTCACCATTTGCATCAACAACGAGTTGCACGTCGTCAAAAGGCACGTCGTCAGAGAGAGTAGCTTTCTGTTTCTTCACGACAACCAGGGATGGCTTTCCACTTTTTCCCACAACCTCGACACGAACCTCTACTCTGGGATCCAGGAGATCTGCTGCGAGGGCTTCAAGAGATCTTAATTCGTTGCTCTTAGCAAGAATGTGTGCACGAAGGTTAAGTTTACCAACCTGGACATAATTGAAATACATTCAGTGTCAATTAACTTATTTTAGTCCCGAAAGTTCGGAAAAGAGCGTGAAAACCGATGCCGTGTAACTAAAAGTTACAAATATAAAACCAAGCGACTTGCGCACCTGAAATGGTTTCCCACTGTTCGTGTCACTCTAGAGTGTCTCAAACATCGTTTTCACCCTCTTTTGCTGTGTGGCTGAGCTGATTTCTTCCAAATTTGAATCATTTACTCGTTCAACTGAGCTATCGACTTCCATTTCAAGTTATTTACAGCTGTCAAACCCTGCCATTGCTGTACAAATCTCTCAACTCTCACCATTTGATCAGGCAACATGACAACATCCGCGCGAGAGCCCCTAACATGTGCGTGGATCCGCGCGGATATATGACGTCATGATGGCGCAATTTGTTCTAAAAATAGAAAAATTGTCCCATATCATGGGTTCGCGCGGATCCCAAGGCTTACGGTCTCCGTCCCCGATTATGGCTCCTGAAGAAACTAATATTTGTTGACCCCAGCGAAACAATTCTTGGCTTGCACTGTCACGCAATCCTGACGCAGTAAGAAAAATTATTCAAAAACCATTTAGTGGATTAAATCAAGAAATTGTGATGTTATAGGAGATTAATAAAGATGACACTTTGCTAATTTTTAAGTCTGTGCGTTTTCCCTAGCTCAGATATTCGTCGAAATATTTTGCACAAATTTACAGAGACCAGTACCACCACGGTACGCCAACATTGCGGCCGGAAAATAGTGTAAACATCTAGAGCTTACTTTGGCTATCTAGGCGACTGATTATCTGTACTGAACAAACAAGTATTTACATAAGCACTTTTCCTAGTACTTTAACTTCTGATTGGGCTAAAAATCACGAGATAAGTATATGTTTTTCAACAAACGCGTTCGTAGGTCTATGTCACGCACCGCCATAACTCGGAAATTCAAAATGTCTCGCTTGCTTGAGAAACGCAAATAACAACGACAAAGGCTGAGGAAAATAGACTGAAACGTTTATAGGCTGTTATAAAGACCTGCAAACGAGTAATAAGCTATTAATCGATTCCAAGAAATGCAATCAAAAGCAGAAGAGCTTAAGCTCATCGATTCCATTGAATTTCCGACAACTTCCAATGCAGAACATTTAGTTCAATTGCAATACAGCTAGTGCTTGTCAGTATAACGACTGCCTGGGTACACGCAGCAAAGCGTCTACTTGGTTCTAAAGTTCGTTTTCAAAGTCATTATACAGCTTTTTCAAGAAAGTGCCAGCTTACCAAGAAATCTGTCAGTTTTTAAGTGCCTGTGAAGAATTCAATTTGATGCTTATGAGATTAACTCATTTTTGTGGTTTTGAAACTGTTTCTGCATTACAATCAAAATCGGTGAAGCGTCCCTCCCAAAATAACGGTTCATAAACCGACCCAAAAGCAAAAGTCTACAAAAGTCCTCGAAATGCCTCCGATGTCCTCGTCAGAACAGATACTTTGTTGGTTCTAAAGTTCGTTTTCAAAGTCAATATACAGCTTTTTAAAGAAAGTTAGGAAACGAACGGTTGTTTTGTTGCCCCGGGGTGAAATCAAACAATCGGCAAAAGAATAAATGATGCAAAAACTTCTAAATACGAAACCATTCAAGGATTGTCTGTTCAAGCTTTACTTTGACTTTACACTGTTTCAAACGCTCGTTTTCAGTGCAGATCGCTTGCTTACAAAGAAATCTATCAGTTTTTAAGTGCCTATGAAGAATTCAGTCAATTTGATGCCTTATGAGATTAACTTATTTTTGTGGTTTTGAAACTGTTTCTGCATTACAATCAAAATCGGTGAAGCGTCCTTCCCAAAATAACGAAGTATGAATTAATCAATGTTGACTTAGCTCACAATTCACTTCTCGGCTTGACTTGAAATGAATTGAAATGGAGAACGAAATCAAATTTCCCTGCAGATCTCACCACCTCGTCAGTGTGGCTGGAACAAATGTAAACATTTCAGAAAGAAATGTTAAACATCATCATATCTTGGCAGGCAGACTTCCGAAATCTGCAAGTCAATTAAGTCTTGCAAAAGTTAGAGAAAAGAATAATTTTCACAGCATATCTAGTTTGACAAACTTTAGACTCAGTCATAGCTGCTGACGTGCTATAAGCCTCAAGACCCAAACTGATTGAATATTATTCGGAGCTTGGCTTATTCGTATTCGTTTTCAAGAGAATTAGAATTACTGTGATGAAATATTTGGTTAATATCAATATGCATTTATATGGAGTTAACAGATCGCAGATTAATGTAGCGAATGTTAGCGACAGCCAACTTTAGCATCGTTAAAGAAACGGGCCCGCATGAGGGAAGTTGACTGAACTCCGTTTCCTACATGTATCCTTTCGACGGAAAGACAGCTAGACAGTGCCCAGAACTTAGTTCATCAGGTCTCAACTTAAGCGTAAGCCCTTTCCTATATGCAGACAAACAAAAAAATCTCTCGAGCGGTACATCATAAGACACTTCACCGATGTTTGAATTGAATTGCAAGTGCCGTTACGAGTTTCGTAAAACGATTCTTAACTCATGAGTTTAACGGTTTGTAAACCGACCTAACAGCAAAAGTCTGCAGAAGTCCACGAAATGCCTCCGATGTCCTCGCCAGAACAGATACTTCTATAATATATGGAAACACGTGGCGGAATTCGCACATTCTTTCAGGTTCCTACATCCGGCATGCCTGCGAAGCCGGTCGTAAATAAAAATTGGGTCCTAACGAAATACAGGTAGTAGCATTTTGCGGACACCGTCTCCGATATGGCTTTCTAAAAAATTGCTGGAGACGACACCAGGGGCATTTTTTTATGGAATTTGACTACCACTTAATGCTTATTCACTTACCCACAAAATTCACCTACATGATTTCACCACCGTCAGAATAAATCTCCCTCTGTTGCTGTTTGCAAGGAAGACAACTTTTACTCTGGATAAGTACGCGAATGCCATGAAACAGTGTAGGAGTAACTTCGGCAAGGAGAGGCAAGTAGCGTAACTTGCAAATTACGTCAGTGGACGAATTAAGACATGGATAGCACGCACATGCGCAGTTTCCCACCAGGCAAAGTCACGCGATCAAACTCGTTACCAGGGATCAAAACACGGGCCAAACGTGGGTCTTTTCGCAGGCTCAGAATGAGTTTGGTGCAGCTTACCACGGTCTTTTAAATGAAATTCATAACAGAGCTTAAATGTTAGTTCTGTTTGTTGCAGAGGAACAAGTCATGCAGTTTACCCTCACCGAAAAATGCTAGTAACCTCCTGCTTCCTGTAAGTTACTATGAGTACAAGAGAATTCATCTTATTGTAATGAAACTTATTAAGTTAGGGGTCAGTCAAAAGAACTGTATCCTAAAATACCTGTTTCCCAGCCGATATTTTGCTGGCTGGGAAACCCAGAGGTTACTCACGGTCAATATCTTAACTTCAACCGGAATTTGGGTAATTCAGTGAGTTTATGCGAGTACTTACTGGCTCGTCAGTTCCTTAGGATTATGTCAATACCTCCCAAACATTTGCTATCTTCTCCGAGAACTCTGAAAATGCGTAGATGCGGTCCTTGAACCACACTCATCTGGCGATTTTCACTCCCTCTTCAGTCTTAAAGTATTGTATATGACCGTAGATGGCTCTGAGGCCACACCCATTCACCCATTCCCCTCTTCTTCCTCACTGAAGATGTAGACATGGCCCTGCAACCACACCTCCAAATGTGCTTAGTAGGTGTAAATTAGGGTGGTGTGTCTGCTAGCTGGCAAATGTTTACACTAAAAATTGCTACGAAGTAAAAGTTGATTCATCTCAACCAGAATAAAACAAAAGAGATGCTATTGTTCTAGGGGCAGCTAAGTGCAGTTTTAGTTAATTCACATATAACTTGAGACAAAAATCAGGACAGGGTTTGACCAGTAAACGTTCATGTCTATCCGAGAGAATTTTTTGCGTGTCTATGCTACGTTTTCATTGTTCTTTAATGCTCTGTGGGGTTTGAAATTAGCTAAAAACGATAATAAAATAGAAAATAGAAAACGTAGTAATACCTTAACTGTCACTCCCCATTTAAAAAATTAGCCATCATACGGATTTTGCTTGCTTAGAACGAGCAAAAGTTTACGTAAGTAGTGACAACATTTGCCAGGGCATGCATCAAATCATAATGCACGCTTGCAGAGAATTCGTTTCGTGACTATACTACGTTTTCGTTGTTCTTTAATGCTCTGTGGGGTTTAAAATTAAAAAAAAAAGATAATAAAATAGAAAATGGAAAACATGGTACATTACTCCCCCCCCCCCCCCCCCCGCCCCATTTTACAAAAACAGCCATCATACAGATTTTACTAGCTTACGTCCCGTCCTCACTACGCCAAAGAAATCTGAAAACACAACTTTATTTCTACTGTTAGGCCTACCGTCCACACTAATCCGTCACGAAAACGGAGCTTTTCAAAAACGCTCTTCAAACCGGAGGAATTTGAAAACGTCGGCTTTGCGTTTTAGTGTGGACGGAAAACATTTTGAAAACTGAGCTTTTCGAAAACGATGAAATCACGTTAATAATGTGATTCCCTGCCAGAGTTTTCTTCAAGCAAACACAAATCCAAAATGACCGGTAAATGTCGAGTTTTCAAATTTCTTCGGCGTAGTGTGGACGGAAAACATTGGATGCGTTTTCTGCGCGAAACCTCCGTTTTCAAATTTCTCCGGCGTGTTGCGAACGGGGCTGTAGATCGATCGAGAGTTTATGTGAGTAGTGACAACATTTGCACGGGCATCCATTGAATTATAATGCACGCTTCAACCCAAGCAAAATATTTGCATATTGATGACATTTTAAAAATGTAAGAGTTTGTATGGAGTTCAGAACTGCGACTTTCTGCCGATAAATAATAGCAAAATCCTAACTGAATAGGGTTCACCAAAAAAATATCTGCTGTTGCATTCTATCTTTAAGTTGTGTTTCTTATTAAATTTAGCGAGTTTTGGTAACATGTTCTATCCTGTATTGTAGAAAAGCAATGTAAAAAAGCACGAGGTTTCAGTGTCTTGCAGCGTTCGACTCGCTTTAGAAATTGCTCGCATTCTAGCACAAAATCGTCAACCACTGTCAATGTACTTCGTCTCCTTCATAGCCCAATGATGTAACAACTTTTTTGTAAAATGAAACTGCACATACCTTGTTTCTTCAGGGAATAAAGAACTCCACAAACGAAGTACTAGTTTGAAATTGCCGCCGTTAAAAACAAAATAGACGATATCAGCACGGTCAGCACTGGGTACCAGATTAAAAAAACACCCAACGGGGTATGGGACATATGTTTCCAATGGCTCTGTTACATAAATCTATTGCCAGTATCGAGATGTTCTCTCGTTATTCGACAGTGTGGAAGCTCGTGTTCGTTTGCCGTGGACTTTATCTTTTCTTAACTTACTTTCCTCGCATTGAAAGACTTAAATAAACAATTGCAACTAATGTATTACAAAACCAAAAAGGGAAATGGGGGCATAATTCAGCATTACCAGTGATTAGTTATTTAAAGAGAAAGAAACGTAAGTTTTCAATTCGGTTGGTAAAGGAAGCTGATAGCTTCCTTCAGAAAGATTTCTACACCTCATCTTAAGCTGCTTGCGTATCACACACCGGCAAAGATGACTTAGATCTCTAACATTCCTGGAACATTTGACGAGCCAGGCATGATGGTCACGTGATAGTGAACAAAACAGAGAAGATTCTCGACCCAGTCCCCCAAGACTCAAGGCAGCCTGGGCATCATATAACACGCGACAAATGTTCCATCGTTGGTTCTCAGCCGCAGTGATAAGTGCTGTTTTACCAAATACTGTCTCAATACTGGGATCACCATGATACGACAGAATCAAGCACACACACTCTACATCTTTAGCCAGGTACAAGGCTGTTCTTCCATTTCTATCTTGCAAATCAACGTCAGCTCCTGAACGACACAGTATTTCAGTGGCTGACACTCGCTCGGTCTTGCTGCGCCCGTATTGAGCATACATCAGCGGTGTTGCTCCCCAACTACTAGCTAAATTAAGAGGTGCTCCGTGATGACACAGTGCTTCCAAAACGTCGAGACGACCGTTGAGCATTGCCATGGCTACAGGTGTCTTTCCCATACAGTCTTGCGCGCACATGTCGGCTCCATGCTCTAGAAGAATCTTAGCTCACGCAGCAGATTGGACGAAGTGTAAAGGCGTCATGCAGGGGACTCGACACGAACTAGCAATGAACGTACCGGAAGTGATGTCATCTGCCTTAGTACTCCACACGGCGTCTCTGTTATTGACGTTAGCTCCATGACAACAAAGCCATTTTACGGCAGCTGCGTTATCATATTCCACCGCTACTCGGAGTGGCGTGAGAGGAAGCCCATGAAGTGCACTCTTGAAACTTGCAGAGAAATTGACATCTATTACTAAAGAATTTGAAATGTATTTAATGCGACGTTTAATTATTGAGTAAGGTAATACCTTACTCAATAACTAACCGTTAAAAAAAGAGGAGAAAAATAATTTGGCGTTTACCACTGTGTTGTAACTGATATTGCTGAAAACAATGCAGATGAAAAACTGAAAAACTGAATTTCTTTAAAATATTGTTATTTAGAAAATCACATGAAAAGCTGACATCTGCGATTGCGCGAAGCTCAAAAATGAAGACAAAAATTGTAGACCAAAAGAAAAGTATTAGAAATGTTTAAAAGATTTCACATTTTACCATTTCGATTTTTTAAGCTCGTAGGCTTCTAATCCAGTCAAACTCGTATTCTACAACGTTTTTTGCAAATTCTGCGTAACAACTGGGCCATTTTTCGAGGCCGAAGATGTGATTAACATTCTGCCGAATAACTCCAGTTTTTTGTTTTCTTAATACATATTTTCAGAATATGGACTATTTTGTAAGTAGCTTGTTTTATAACTTACCAAACTTTGATAAAACCATCAAACAGTTCAAGGAGCCTGTGTAACAAGCGAACACAAACAGTTCTTCGAAGTCTTTGATCGTGAAATCCGAATTACTTGATTCCTTCTTTGTTATTGGGGTGCATAAAAACTCTTTCAAAAGCTGGCTGTTATCTTTTGAAATGATGTCTAAAATACCATCCATTAGTCGAGTTATTTCATAAGATACAAGTAAATATGACCCTCTAGGAACCCGCTTGGCAAAATGTTTTTTTCTTTTTTCGCTGAGCTCGAGCAAAGCGAACAAAGAGTCGTTCAATTTTGGGTTATTCAAATTTTCAAGAAATTATAACAAAGAGCATGTGAAATTAATTATTTAGGTTTATATCACAGATCACAATAGGATACTATTAAATATACGGGTTTTTTGTCCTGAAAGGCTATTATTTAAACCACCTGTTTGGTGCTCTCAGGCCCCGTCCACACCACGCTGGAGAAATTTGAAAACGCAGCGTTATTACTACGGTTAAGTCAACCGTTTACACTAATCCGTCACGAAAACGGAGCTTTTCGAAAACGCTCTTTAAACCGGGGGAATTTGAAAACGCCGGCCTTGCGTTTTAGTAAGCAGCTTAAGGGCGCATTAACCGATCTTTTCGAGCCGTTGCTAAGGAAAAGTTATTCTCATATAAACTCATCATTTTTAGTTAGTTCAGAGTTATTTCATGTGTTTTAATTTTTTCATGATCAGTAACACTAGTGATGACGTCATCGGGCCACGCCCATAGTCATGTGACTAATACTGAAAAAACGCAAAGGCTCCCTGGCAAATTACTTTATCGGGATTTTTTTCATTGATTTAATATTTTACTTTAAATCCTTATTACGCTATGCATAGATTTTGTGTCATTTTTAAAAGGTCAGATTTTGAGAGAATTTCAAAATATTAAAAATTTCGTAATTTTCTGAAAAATACACGATTTTGAAAAAGGAATGCATAGCTATCTTTTCAAAGTTGGCTTTAATCGAAATCCGTCGAAAACGGCTGGATTTAATGAAAAACCGCGTTTCCTTTAGCATTTAAAGAAACCGGAAGTGCGCCTGATATATATTGGAAAAACCCCTATCAGCGCGTGCGCAATTTACACTCTCAGCGC